>NW_010131662.1:2716-23510 GCF_000699245.1 Pterocles gutturalis | reverse complement strand
CTGATCTACACTTTTTCAGTAACTCAGGATGAAACGTCTTTTTAGGCAGTTATCTTGCTTTGTGATGCATCATTTTTCTCTTTTTGGATCTAACTGAATACTGTTTTGGTTGGAGCTACTGAAATCTCTATATTTTTTTTTCCTTAACTGTTCTAAAGCTCCTTTTCAATTTGTTTAAATGAGAAATGATTATTTATTATGGCTAATCAACTCACAGTACTATTCCTAGTAGAGGAAAAAAAAAATATTGGAAGTTATTTGTGTTTTTCCTGACTAAAATATAGCAGGGAGAGGTTGAAATTGGAAACCTGATTTATCATGTTTTTATTTCTGGCTTACTAAAAGCTGTGCTTGAAATTGTGTGAATAACTTGTATTCATATGATTTTTTCCAGTGGCTGCATTAAAAATACGATTAGTTTCAAAATCAAAAGGTGGAGAGACAAAGGTGAAGACAGTCATACAAAATGTTAAGCTGTCCCACTCCCACAGCTTTCAGGGATGCTATGGATTTGTCTCTTATATCAGTGAAGATTTCCCATATAGAAACTTCAAGCACCAGTTTCACGTAAAAATTAAACATGTTTGCAATGCAGTGCTGAGGCTTTGTCTGGTCTTCTGTCTTTCCTATTCTGTGCCTTTCAATATAGTATAAAATAATCACTGGCATATCTTTCTGAGAAATTGACGAGCTTTGTCAGGCTGTTACATTTCCCCATATTGTTTCTTAGAGATGATATGTAAAATGTTAACTTTTACAGTATGTGGTCTACTAAGGCTTGAGAAACAAACACATTTGGTATATTATGGAAATGATAGTTTTAATATGTCTAATGTAATTCACATCATTCAGTGTTTTGTCCGCTACTACTGACTGGCAATGGCAGCCATCTTCTATTTCAGTCTGTTATTGTTGGAAACACTATTTTGACACCAGTACAGTTTTCCTTTGTGTGTTTTTCTTTGGTAGCTTCAGCAGAACCTGTACTATGTCCACAGAAATTCCTGTCCTCAAATTTTATTTTCTTAAATGAATGAAGTGGGATGTTTGTTTCTTTGGAGGCAGACTGCAAAATAGGAAAAGGAGCCCAGTTCACACAACTTTTATGTAGTAAAAGTATTGGTTTTATTTTTATTTTTTTCCAGGTAATAGTAAGCTTTTTGCCAGAAGCCCCTAAACTTTGTAGCAAAAGATCAAGCAGATAAAGGGAGGGAGTGAAGATCAAATACCCCAGGTTTTTCAGTATTTGAAATGTGACTTTGTTTACTCTCAATGCTCTCCTTTTGTGAGTAATTTCTTGACTCAGTGCTTGAAAAATAATTCCTTTAATGTAGCTAAACCTCATTTTTTGAGAAATAAAGTAGTAAGCCTTTTTAGTATCCAAGGTTTTTGCTGGACAATATATTTTACTAAGCAAAAAGAGAGAAGTTACTTGCCAAATATTTTTTAACTTGCCAGACCTTTTTTTTTTTTAAAGCTGGCAATCAGAAATTACGAATTCTTAACCTCCTCTTCTTCATTAACTGAAGTTTGCATAACGGTTCATACTGAACTGGTGTTACCAAGTGGTCTCGTGGATATACCAGGAAGAAGGCAAATATAATTTCCCAGGTTTTCAAACGCGTGCATTTCAGTTGTACATGACCACAGAATCGGGAACAGAGCGCAGCTCCCCATGAGAAATGCAAATCTTGATTCATGTGCAGTCTTGCTTTTAAAATAAGTATTCCCACTATATGGTTTTAGTTTTCATTTCTAGGCCCACTGTGATCACTGATAAACCTAATTTCTTCTCAAGTCCCAAAACAATGTTGAAGAATGTCGATCCTATGGCATTCTACAACTGTTTAAAAAAAAAAATAAATTATGGGGTCCCTAGAGCTTTTCTGAGCACTGTCATCCATAGGTGAAGGCTGGTAATCATTCTGCTCTTTATTGGAGGGTATAGTCAAAATGTTTTGGAACATCCCCTGTTCTGATCTATTACAGAGGTATTCAAAATCCCAGTATGTTCAGGACCTAATACTGTTTAGAACTCGAGCCCTAGGATGAGGGACAACTGAAGCACTAGAAGAGTGCTACTCAAATTAAGGAAATAAACCTTGGGTTTAAGGCTCTGAGGAATTAGATTTTTTTAATGGCAGCCATGAAAGATATTAGATCATTCTATGTAAGTTTTTTTTCTTATAGAAAAGGTAGCCAGAAATATTTGAAATACCATTATCCTTGAAAATTTTGTGAATGTTTGCTCTCTTTGTCTCAGTTATTTGTCTGTTAGTATTTCAGAACCCTTAAATAAGAAGTCTATCATTAGAGCTGAATCTGTTATTTCCCATTAACCTGCTCAATTATACATGATCTTAATTCCAAACTATTCTGGATGGTCGTTCATGTCCTAATATCTTCATTTGATGTATTTGTGGTGGAATAGTAATGTAGTATTGCCTTATTACATCTTTAATATACAGTGAATATATTTTGCAAAAAAATTATTTACTAAGACTTGCATTATTTTCATCTAGGGAATGATTTAAGGGAAGCATCTGTAATTGTTGTCAATCTCAAATATTTAGTATTAAATTTGCATGGCTCAAAACCAAGTGATTGCCCTAAGATAAATTTTCTGTTAAAGCAACAGGTCAAGGTCTGTCTGAGAAAGACTGCACGCACCGTGCTTATTCAAAAGCATGCAGATGAGAGCCAATTAATGCCTAACACTGGAAGGTGGAAAATACCACCAAAGTCTACTGCTTGTTTTCTTAGGTGAAAGTGTTAGAGTGGAAACACGAGAAATAACTTCCTGTAAAGGATAATAATAATGTTAGTAATGACTTTGATGAATGAGACACGTGAAATAGACCGGACATAATTAAAAGCATTAAGGCCACACTTGTTTGATCTTACTGGTATAAAAAAATAGGTTTCTTTGGACTCTTAAACAAGATGTAAAGCAGAGGTGCTGACCACTTATAATCATTAATGAACCCACATGCACTTTCCGTAGCAAGAGGTGTGTTAAAATTTAGTATGTTGGCTAAATTCCATGTGATTTACTAATTTACTCTGGATATGGCCCTTTTGATGTCCTGGGCATGAAATAAATAATAATCCACTAATTATAACCATAACAAAAGAGGAAGATAATGCTATTTGATAAAAAGCTCGACATTAAACATCCCTATGCTGGAAAAAAACCCAACCTTCTTTGATCATGCAAACTTGAATTTGTTAGAAATCAGGGTGGAGTGTTTTTTTTTTTTTCTCTGAAATTCCTCCATTTTTTTGTTAAAACGTAACAAAATTTCAATCAGTTCTAAATACACAGAGCAATTCTTTGTTAGTTGAGAAAGCTTGGCTCATTGAGTTTTAAGAAAGTTTTTTTTCCACAAGGTTTTAAGAACTTTGTGTGTGTCTGCAAGTCTTTTCTCCAAATAGAATGTATTGAAAATACTTGAAAATACTGCAAATTGTTACCTTCTGAAAGCAAGACGTTATTACTTTGGAGGTATATTTATGATGTTCAGTTAAATATTTTTTGATAGGAAAGTTTTAACAGCAGAGAAGGCAAGCCCAAAAAGAAGGGCTTCCAGAAGTACCCAACAGTGCATCAGCAGAATGGCAAATTTACTGTTTGTTCTAGATAAAAGGCTGAGGAGATGAGTGGAAATCTGCTGGTTTATGAGCAGAAGAGAGCTAGGAATTATGTGGTGTTTTGCTTTTTTTTTCCTTTTCATCTTGTCTCTCAGTGGGGCTTAGGGGCGGGGTTGTTGGGGGTGTGGAATTTTCTGTTCTTTAGAAAAGGACTTGAGTGCTTTTGTACTTTCCTAGACTTATGCTGTGAGGATGTGAAGCTCTGGGGATTCTGTGCTGTAGCTGCAGTTACTCCTGGGAGTAGCTGTAGGGTTGAGATTCTGCTCATCTTTGGTAAACCATGGGCAGTCAGTACAAATCAGAAGGATTGGTTATGTAGAGCCTAGACCGTGTGGGGAGAGTAAAGGTTTATGGTCCCAAATGGTCTAAAAAGCTTCCTTAGGGAACCTTAAGTGCTCCAGTCCCTCAAAAGACTGGAAATGATTTATCCTGGCAAGAAAAGAGTATTGGAGAAATTGCAGTGCAGTAGAGAATGGAGGATTTCTCACAGTATATAGTTACCTTATCCGATATTTTTTAAATATGAATGCCTAAGATTCATCTTTGAGTGTCCAGGGCTTCTAAAATTTGCATTGTTCATACTTGGGTAGCTAATGTTTGGTTTTTTTTGTTTTTTGGTTTCTTTTTTTTTTTTGGGGGGGGGGGGAGGTCTAGCCTGATCTGAGGGATGAAATGCCTTTTTTTTTTTTTTTTGGGTGGGGTAGGGAGTGGAAATCTCATTTTCTTAAGGTAACATTGATTTTTCAGGCCTTGTTAAAATGTATTTTTTTTTCCATGTTAGGTTCTAATAAGTAGTCTTGAAACAGATTCTTCCACCTGTGTTCATATTGGTGAAAATCTGTGTTACAGGTGATTTTCAGTCAACTAAAATAGTTTAGTGATTCTGGCATTGCTGAACCCTAACAACATAGTAGCAGCATTTTTCCAAAGGGAAAAGGGGAAAAAGGGGGGCCACAGTCCTGTCACAACAGCATATATGGACTGTTTAAAAGTTGTAATAGTACCAATAATGACCACCTCAATACGAAACCTTGCATTTGACTATGACTGATGACTTACATGTTTTAATAAAGCTTTTTTTTTTTTAGTAACTAAAGAACATGATGTGGGCATTTTTGTGAACATGTATCTTTGCAGATTACTCCTGTCAGAGCCTTGTTTGACTTCTTACACGTCTAAAAATCCCTTCTTCTAGGCCTTCTGGTTATTATGGTTACGGGCTACAAGATTTCGCCCATGAGTATTAAAGAAACGTGAAAACATATGGGTTCATTCAAATTTTCTAGATTAAAGGAATTGATGAAGAAGGTTGTACTGAATTTTTGCTTTTGAGATACTAACTACTTTATCTGAGGTACACCATACCTGAATTCCTACTGCTGAGGGTGGACTGAGTTAAAATGTACTGTGTCTCCACAGAGATAAGATCGTCTTCTGACTTTGGTTAAAGGTGGTTGATAAATATCCAAAATCCTCCATTGAATAATTCAAATAGTATTCAGCTATCTTTCTTCAGAGAAAAAAAAAGAAAAGACAGTATCATATTTTAGAGGCAAGGTGAATTTGAAAGACCTGAAATGAGATCTCACACCACAAAAGGCATTGGCTGTGCTGGAGAAATGTAGTGGAAGAAAGAAGTAAAGGATTATAGGGAGAGATATTTCAGACATACAGTTAGTTTTTTCTAGCCCCAAATACTCCCAATTAACAGATGAACTTCAGTGCTTTAGAGGTGGATTTGTGGTATTGTAAATATCTAAGGAAGAAATCTTATTTGACAGAATGACAAACTGTACCTGTGATAGCAGGCCTTCTTAGGGGAAATGGCAAAGCAAAGGAAATAAATAGAAAATGACATCTCTCAGCCCACAGCAAACCAGGGAGTCACAAAAGAAATATATTTACAGATTGTGCCTTAAGAATTAGGTATAAAACTGTGATGAAACTTGTAATATTAAAATATTTTAGCCTACAGTTGCCCCTCAGTTATAAATGGAGCAGCATTTTTGTACCATGACCTCAAGTTTTTAGGCAATACTTTGTCTTTCTGATTTTAGTTGTTTTTCGCAAAAATATTTGTGCAAGATGACCCAGTGAAGCTGACTGAATAGTAATGAAATCTGATAGTTCAGATTAAATATAATGTCTGTATTAGGAAACACAGATTTAGATGTACAAGATTCCTCATTTAACTTGCAAAGCATGATATTAAGGGCAAGCTTTATAGAATTTGACAAGGCACAAAATGTCAAAGCATAAAGAAAAAAATTAAGGAAAGCCAGTAAACAAGAATTCTTCCTTTACAAACACATAGTTCCACCAGCAAACAGTGTTATGCAGATGTTGTCTCACATCAGTTGTACCTCCAGAATTTTTAATACTGCAAATGCATCTTGTGTGTGGTCTGAACCTCCTGTGATTCCTCACAAATTGCACCCGTCTTCTCCTTTCATCTCTTTCTGTCAGTCCTGTCTTGTTCAAGCAAAATTCCTGTCAACTGATCCTCAGTGTTGTTGTTTGGATGCCAGAATTTTAAATTACATTAGACAGATGGGCAAATGCATGGGAGAATCCGTTTCTTAATTTATGCTTATGAAGAAAATTTCTCCAGTTCCCTTCTTGGTTTTCTCTTACAGAAGACAAGAAAGATTTGCATGTTTGTTCTTAACAATGTTTAGTTATAAATATTTACAAGTCTAACAGTCATGCTTGTTTCAGTAGTATAACTAAAGTTAACATACAGATTGGTTTAGATGCAGTTCATAAGAAAGCTTGAAGTAGTTTGTCACCTGTCAATGATAGAGCTTCATACAGTGAGGAACGAAAATGGAGCAATGGCAGATTAGAGAGTAAATAATGAAGCTTGATTTTAGAAGATGAGGGTATAGGCGAGAATATAATTTGCTGTCCTACTTGTTCAGATGATTCAGTTATAGTGGTAGCTTACTATGGTGTAGAGTTAACACAGTAGGATTTTTTTTTCCACAGTCTTCTGTATCATCGTATATTTGCCACTGTCAAGAGACTAGATGATAGAAACTGATTCAGCCCTGCAAATGCTATATTTATGTCCCAAGACAAAGGGCGTTTTAGTACATTTTATTCCTTATTGGATGCACTGTAGAGATAATAAGATCATGCAAGGCTGCTTGTTAAGATATCCCATACCACCAAGAAGTTAGCTGCAGAGACTGTTCATACACAGAAATCTCCAGTTTGGTTTGGTTTCCAGCTCTTCTGGAAGTCTTTGTCATTAATCCATCCTGATGTGCTCGTATGTATTCCCATACTGCCAGCTGCCTGGTGTAAGGTAGGGCAGTTCAGCCTCACCTCATATCCTACCCTGCAGTGTTGCCTGGACCTGCTCTTTCCTGGACTCTGATTATTCCTTCTAAACTTGCAGAGTTTTGCTATCAGTTGGTTTACACTTTTGTCATATTTTTTAGAAACGCATGATATAGAAATTCTGGCATTGAAATGATAGAGACTGTTATTACAGTAGTCATTACTTCTAAATTGTTTTAAAGCCAGGTAAGAGGGTCCCACAAGATAAAACTAATACGTTTTGTCTTTGTGTTTAGAGCGGTAAAGAAACAGGAGAATAAGGAGATAAAAATGGAGCCGTGAGAGATATGAACTAGACATCAATAAAAAGACAGTGGGAGGTGAGAGGGAGGATTGAGGCATTAGTTGCAGAAAAAACACTCATAGAATCATAGAATGGTTTGGGTTTGAAGGGACCTTAAAGACCATCTAGTTCCAACCCCCCTGTCATGGGCAGGGACACCTCCCACTAGCCCAGGTTGCTCAAAGTCTCATCCAATCTGGCCTTGAACCCCTCCAGGGATGGGGCATCCACAGCCTCTCTGGGCAACCTGGGCCACTGCCTCACCACCCTCACAGCAGAAAAAACTTCTTCCTAATATCTAATCTAAATCTCCCTTTTTTCAGCTTAAAGCTGTTACCCCTTGTCCTGTCTCTACACTCCCTGATGAAGAGTGTCTCCCCATCTCTCCTGTAGCACCTTTAAGTACTGGAAGGCTGCTAGAAGGTCTCCCTGGAGCCTTCTCTTCACTAGGCTGAACACTCAAGTCCAATAAAGTAGCTATAGCTCATTTTGGATAAAACACCAAAATAACAAGTCATCTTGGATGGCTATAGAAATAGTTGTTCCAAATCTACTGGATGATCTTGCCATCAGCCCCTTTACTCATGGTGCTGTAGCAAATAATTTAGAGCAGAAACTATCAAAGAAAATACTCGAAATCCTTCAGCAGCTCTGGTGCACAAATTTGAGTGTGTGCTGTCTGGGGAATTAGCTTGTTAGATTATCACTACATTCCAGAAGACTTCTAGCAAATTGTGTATGGATGGATTTATATTTCAAAATCCATCACTTGATGATAGCATAAGACAGTTTCTGCCACCAAGTCTTTCAGGCTGGCTTTCATAGTCCAGACAGCCCCAGCTATAATTTCTTTCTTTCTTGACCTTATACAAGGTTTGTCACTTCCTTCCATGTTAGTAGCAGGCAATTTTTTTTACATGACAGTAGACTGGATTCTTCAACATGTTCTTTGGTTTTGGTGCCGGGGCGATGGTGCAAAGTATGAGAAGCTGTGTACTTCTGTGGGTGGCCTAACAATTTGAAATCAGTGAGTCTCCCTGTGATTTCCTTTTCCTCCACTGTTACCATATATATAAAGCTTTGGGATGCTCTGAACGTGCTTATGTGCTCTGGCCCAAGGCATACCATGGCAGGACAGGGATTCATAGGCAATTCCTTTGGCAGTAGCTGGTTGGCACAGATTAGAGGAACTTCCTTGCATAGAACATGAATTGGAATCTAGGAAGGGCCATTAATTTATTTTCCTTTCATAGTTTTGTTTCAATTTATGAGGAAGAATTTTTAAAATCTGCACTATGCTTAATTCAGAGAAGGATTAATGGAACCTCCTGTACAGTTCCATGGACTGTATCTTGGAGTTCCTTCCTTAGAGAAGGAATGAAAAAATTCTGAGAGAACTCTTTCTGGCATGGAAATATTTCTGGTCAACTGGCTTGTAGAAATTATGAAAAATATGATAGATCTTGCATGTTTCTTTTTAAAATCCCATAAAGTTTTATGTCTATGTAATGACAGCAGTGTGACACAGATATTCACAGCACTCCTACATTCCTCCCCCACTGCAATTAATTATATAATTTCTTTCCACCCTCACAACATTTGTTCTTTCCTTTCTTAGCTAGCTACAGATCCAAAAGTCTCTGCCAGCACACATCTAAATCTGGTCCATCATGTTCAAAGAGAGTTCTAAGTCGTGAAGGTGTACAAAAATGGATTATTTTATGTCGAAGTTGCAGAAGTCTGCCACAGTTGAGGCTGCTAGTTTAAACATAATTCCCGAGAAGCAGCCACAACTACGGTTGTGCTTGGGGACAAACATGGTTATGGGTAGAACCTAAGAGCTGCATACACAGGTTGCTGTGGGACAGAAAAGGAAGTTGTCTGGTTTATCTTACCAGAATCACTGTTTGAGTTCAGGTTTCTGATTATTTGTGTGTGGATGCAACAGCTTTAGCTTTTACAGCTTGCATTCAAAAGGTTTATATGTTCGCATAGTTAACATACATGTTTGCTTTTATTTTTGTCTTACAACATTTAAAATATCTTAGAAATTAATTTCTCCAGCTAATGTCTTATAGACACATAGGCATTTGATGTACAGAGACCACTTGACTTTGGGAACACGTTTACTTGATACTAAAAACTATTTACAAATAATACATATAGTCTAATTTAATATTAAGAAGATATACCTTAAATCATTATTCAGATCAGAGAATTCTTTTCTTTCGACTATTTCTAGACTACTAGTAGTTGCTGAATATCGCTGTTGCTTAGTAGTGAATGCGGAGGATTTAGTTTACTGTGCTTATGTGTGTTATTTCAGTCAGTCATTCTTCTGAAGAATGTATCGATATGAGCTTCATTCTTCAAATGAATGCCCTGGGACTGAAACTCTGGCTCATAGCTGATGTGGACACCAATGTGAAAATTAATTAAAAGGAAAATTTCTTTGTATCATGTTAGGTGAAATTTTGTTTGATCAAAAGGAAGTATTTCACTTAGAAAAATTCTGACTCAATTTAAAAAAAAGACAATTTAAAATTAAAAATTGCATGAAAAAGTTTAAAAGTCTAAACTTCTTGTTGTAAAAACAAAAAAAATTTCTCTTTGGAGAGCTGTTGTTTGCCAAGCTTGATGCAAATTTATGAATAGTTCTAAATGGATACAAATTTTTTTTTCCATAACTATTCATCTGAAATTTTTCATTGAGCTCTAACCAAGATTTTATTCCATAACAGGGAAAATAGGTGAAGATGTGTCAGATAAGTCAGTTATGATTCCAACTCTGAAGCTGTAAAAAATTAGGCCATTTCCCATAAGTATAAGGTTGAATGAAATATTTTATATAATTTTGTTTATTTAATTGTGGTCTTTTAAATTTTTGTTGTGTTTGTGATACTCTCATGGTTTCCTTTGAAACCTTTGAATAAAAGTGTATTTTTGTAAATGGAAGCTGTGATTCATGCATAATTTTTTTCTGTGAGAAGCTGGAATTTAAGGGCTGTCCCCCATCCCTGTAACCAGTAACAAAACCTGAACAGAAAAAACCCTGTTCTTTGAGCTTCAAGACAGAAACATGTATTATTGGTTCTTAAAAATCCCTTACCAGTCATGCCACTGAAACGACCTATTGAGTGTAATTTTCAAGTAGCTTTACAACATCATCTGCTAAGCAAAAATGTTCTCAAAGATGAGAATGGAGAGATTCCAATGCATTCTTTGAGGTGTCTGTCATATTTCTTTCTGAGAATTCGCTTTTTTTTTTTTAAAGAGTGAAATGCTACTTTTATCTGCTCCTCTGCCTTTTCCATCTCAATAGTCAAATATTGAAGAATGCAATGTGAAGGTGGTTTCTGGTTTTCTTTTTCCTTTTCTTTTCAATACTCTTAAACCAGGATTTCATCCATATTTCTTCTCTGATGCTTTCTAGTGAATAAAAATTGTATTTTCTTGTCGAAAGGAAACTTGCAATCTCTTTAGGAAAAATTGAATTATTTTTAACTCAGTAGTTTCAAGTATCTATTCTCAACATTTCAGTGTTACAAAGCTACAAAGGATTAGAGAATAGAGCAAGTCTATTCTCTAATGCAAGATTTCATTTAGTTTGGAATCATCACAAAACCACTGTATAGTCTGGGTAAGGTAGTCTACAAAAATTGTGTCCCTATGACTTAAACAGTGAAAAACCATTTAAAAAGAAATGGTTTTAATTCTGTTTCCCTTGCAGCATCTGTCCGTCTTTGTCATTGCCTTCCCTTGTCTTTGTTAATTTGCTCATTTGTGATGATAATTGAATTTAATTTCTGTACTATTTGAACATTTACTTTGGATCTGTGCTTTGAATTTTTTGTTTGTTTTTTGTTTTGTTTCTAGAATGTGGAGTTGCAGAATATCCATTAATGCAAAAAAGTCTGGTGCCGTGCATTTAAATCATCTAATGCCTGCAATTAAATGTCTTCTGGTACAGACCATGTGGCTATTCAGGAATTCATATTTCTATAAATTCAGTGTGTGGTGTAGGCAGTGAATAGAAGAGAAAAAAAATAAGAAGAAAAACAAATCATCAAATAAAAATATAATCTGAAATGGACATCATAAACCATAGTAATTCAGGATAATTATCTATGTTCCAATCCTAACATGGGCAAAATCCATTTTGGTTTTGATTTGTGTTGATTAGATCTACCTCTTGAACAGAAAAAGACCCCTATACTCAGATGTCGTACAAATATTTCAGGACAAATTATTGTGTTTTGAAAAACTTTGAAGTTTAAAAGAACAGTGAGATAAAATACGAATGTTGTTATTCACTGTGGGATCATTGATTTCTAATTTCTAATTTATTTTTTGTGACATCTATTGAGTACGTCTGTCTATAGTTTGGGTTTATATATTTGAGTACTGTGATGTTGTTGGTACCTTTCTGTATAACTCAATAAAATTATTTTTTCTGTTGAAGGTACTTTTTGTTGAATTCAGTTCTTTCTGTTGAATCTCCTTTGCTTACATCTGACCTTTATGTTGATTTTGCTTCATTTTTTCGTTTACCATGCTGTTCAGTTTTTGGATGCCAGGAGAACAAAGGTTTGTTCACTGTTTTGCAGTCAATTTATTTTTTCAAAATTCAGTATTGCTCATTGTGGTTTTTTGTTGCTTGTTAGAGATACAGTAATCCTGTTTACTAAACACGTTCATAGCTTTAGTTGCCAAAAGAAAAAAATAAAATCAACCAGCCCCAACTCAGCCCCTCCCTAAAACCCCCTTCAATTATAGTGAGTGCTTTGATTGACTTTATAAACAACAGGGCAGAATTACCTTTAGTCTATGAAGTAATTTAGAAAACATGGAATACTGAGTCTTTCAGCTTTATAGGTATATATTGACTGTACTAATGGATGTGTCATTGCCTAGTGTTTGGGTGTGTTGGTTTACCTTCCTTTGCTATTTATTTTGTCTGTAGCTGACACTATTCTGTGTGTGTATTGTCTTTTTTTTTTTCTAGAAGCACTTGAAAGATATAATTACAAATACTGTCACATGCATTTGCTATTTTATAAGGTCACTTGATATACTTTCGTCATTGATTCTAATGAGTTTTTGTAACAGTGTACAACAAAAGTTTAATCAAAGACTAATCCTACACTCAGGTTCTACTTTGATTTTTTTTTTTTTCTTTATTTATTGCAGCATCTGCAAATGACAATCCAGGCACTACAGGATGAGCTTAGAACCCAGAGAGACCTGAACCATCTTCTTCAGCAAGAAAGTGGAAACCGAGGGGCTGAGCATTTTACCATTGAGCTCACAGAAGAGAATTTTCGAAGACTTCAAGCAGAACATGATAGACAAGCTAAAGAGCTCTTCCTATTGAGAAAAACACTAGAAGAAATGGAGCTTAGGATTGAAACACAGAAGCAAACACTAAATGCCAGAGATGAATCAATAAAAAAGCTTCTGGAAATGTTGCAAAGTAAAGGTTTGCCATCTAAAGGAATGGAAGATGAAAATGAGAGAACTCGAAGGATGGCAGAGGCTGAATCTCAGGTTAATCACTTAGAAGTTATTTTAGATCAGAAGGAGAAGGAAAACATGCATCTTAGAGAGGTAAGGAAAAACTCATTTATTTCTTTAAAAAGGTATTGTCAAAATACTTTCTTAAGTTTTAGAAATATACTTAGGAGCGTCTTAAGTGCTTTCTTTTTCTGCTCTAATTTTTTTTCATTAAAAGAACATGCATTTGGGTTACATCTATAACAAATACAAAACAGGACTATATGACATTTGAAACCAAGTATAAGAAAATATGGAAGAAAAGTAGTTGGGGCTTATTGTTTCTTACATTGTTGCTTTGCATAGTTTCTGTATTCTTTGTATTTTGACAACTCAGAGTTTGGCAAATGAAGACTAGAACTACTGAAGAGGGAAGTAACACCTTCTCATGACTATTTAGTTTGTAGTAGCATGCTACTTTTGTGTTTAATTTTATACCCCTTGTGTTTGAAATAAGTGTTTTAAAATGTTTTGCCTTCCATATAAACAAAGGCTTCTGCCTTTGCATTTCTAATATATTTTAATGTGTGGTGCCCCAATGCTTTGAGTAAATATACCACATAATGTTGAGACATTAAAACATAGGGATGATGGCTCTACTGTACTTTGAGAGATCCTTAATTTGATTCCAAACCCACCTGCACCAACTGTCCATGTCACTTGTGAATGTGGTTTTGGGACTGGATTTGGGATGATTGAATCAGTACAATTGGAAGAAAATCTGGCCTGGTGTTAACCTTATCTGCCCCTCTACATCCCAGCAGCCCATCGGTGTTATCATGTGACTAGTGTCAGGCAAACAGGACAGTGTGAGTCTTCCTCAGAAAGACTCTGTTGCTTCCTGCTAGCATGGGTGAAAATTGCTAGGAGATCCAGGCTACCCACAGTAAAAGGAATCAGGACAAACAGGTCTGTTTCCTTAGAAACAGTGTAATCCGATTGAATTTCCAGTCTAATAAAAGCACCAATTTACCTTACAGATCAAAGCATGAATAAAATCAGTACAAGAGAACAGAAAACTAATATTGGCTCCTGTATATCACAAAATATTTGAATGCTAGAGATTAAGAACAGCTATTTACTTCTACAGAATGTTGTCAAAATGTTTTCTTTGCTATGGACAAATACATATTTATTTTTAGCTTGTGGCTAATTTTTTTTTTGTTTTGTTTTGGTCTTTAACATAGAATATGTATTGAGGACTCAATGGTATCTGGGGCCCATCTGGAGCTTGGAAACTGGAAAGGCACAATGACACATTTCAGTAAAGTTTTATTGTGAAGCTGTGGACCCTGAGTCTTTGAACAGGCAGAATTTTAATGAAAAAGTGATGACACCCATTAATAAAGTCTGAAAGTCAATGGATCCCAAAAGGAGTTGCATAATTAATAATTATACTGAGTTTGTGGTGAGAGAGGATTGTGGGAGAAGTTATATAAACTAGCCGACAAGTTTCTGGATTTAGATCTGCCATTCTCAGAGTAGTACATACAGTCTGTTTCAAGGTTGGCTGATTTGCTGTTTATTATTTGTTTATTGTGTGTTTGATTGTATTTCACCTGCTGCACCAGTATCACTTAAATTTGTGAATCCTAATCTGGGTATGCATTGGATGTGAATAAATTTACAGCGGAAATTTGAAGAAAGTTTCTAATTAGCACAGTAGTCAAGAGCAGGGAGAGAAATAGAACTAAATAGAGCTTGAAAAGTAGATAAAATGTGAGCTTCCAAGTAAAGTTGTTGGGCATCCTATTTTTTGATTAGACCAAGGAATGCTGAAAGGAGAGCATATTGCTTCTCATAGTCTGTGCATGTTTGTCCTATATTTATACCGAATTAATTTTGTGTTTCAGAGTTCCCTCTGGGTTACCCTCAGGGGCCAGTAATAAAACCTGTTTCTCCCTCCGTTTATATGGGGATGGAGAGGTCTTTCCTCTGGAATGCTGGAAGTATCCAGTTTACTGGAGTTTCTGCTTGTGACATACTGATATGCCTTGGTAACTGGTCAAGGTTTAAAAATTTACTAGGTTTGCTGTCTGGAATCTGTCCCTGTTGGATTGGCAGGAACTATCTAGTGATTCCGGGATTTTGGCTAACAATATCCTTGCTATTATGAGAATTCAAGGCTGTGGGTGAAGTTTGTCTCTCCATCTCTTTTCTTGTTGCACATAGTATTTATGTGTTCATTTTTTAATTTAACTTTTTTTTCCCCTGCGTATTTAAAGTTTGTTGTAGGGAGCTTGGAAGTATGATGTGTAGGGTGTATGAACTCTTTAGAAACTAAGTGTTTGGTAGATGCCTGTTTTTCCAGGAATCGGAATTTTATTGTTCAGGTAGCGTCTCAGAAAAAGTTCAGAGGTTCAAATTTTGCCTTTTGCTGTCTTGTTATGGGAAGCTGTCTGCATGCCTTGAGGGAATATCAGGTATTCTGTATAGCTTTATCTGTCCGTTAAAAGTCTAAATGGATCAACTTTTAGTCTTTGTGTAGCTTTGTAAGTCCTTGTTATTCTGCAGTGCTCGTTTGGATTGCTGTCGCCGTTAAAAGTCTAAATGGATCAACTTTTAATCTTTATGTGTAGCTTGGTAAGTCCTTGTTATTCTGCAGTGCTGGTTTGGATTGCTGTCACTGCATGTAGTCTTCATCCTGCACAATAGAGTTTTCCAACATGATAAACCAGGAATTACTGTGTTGAATCTTCTGCAGTAATCTCCTCAGTCGATCGATATTTTTGTTTTTTTAACTAGTGTTTGTAAGCTTTCATCCTAACTGTGTAGACGACCTTGCAGTTACTGGATTTTTTTTTTTCTTGAGAATGCTTTAATGGGAAACTGGAACTTGGATACATTTTTTATTAATTCCATTCATGAATTATTTAGTATTCACTCAAATTGTGTTAATCTTTCTATACGTTTGACAAAACATTTGTCTTTTTAGAACTTAATCTAAAATATTCTGCTTTTTTTATTTTTACAGGTTGGAGTATAGAGTTCGTGTTGAGTATATTTCTGAGAAACTCGTATATTCTCATGCGTAACATACTGTTTGATCAGATCCTGAACACTTGTTTCTGTTGTTTAATTTGTTTTACTATTGGGCTTTCTGCCATTGCACTTAAGGAAGATAATTTGCTGCTACAAAGAAGTTTAAGTTATTCAATTAATATTGTTTTCTAATTTACTCTTACAATGATAGATTCTGCTGTAATCCACTTGTTTCTGTTGTTTAATTTGTTTTACTATTGGGCTTTCTGCCATTGCACTTAAGGAAGATAATTTGCTGCTACAAAGAAGTTTAAGTTATTCAATTAATATTGTTTTCTAATTTACAATGATAGATTCCGCTGTAATCTCCAGCGAAAGGAGTGCTATCTATGGAAAAACTAAACATGGAGAAAATGAGGCTGAATGTAGAAAAAAAATAAGTGAAGACTACTGATTTTCTACAGCCTCAACACTACATTAAAAAGCATATATAGATTGACTTCTCATAAGCTGTGCTGTTGGTATTTAGTTTAAAAATACTTCCAATCTGAATTTTTTCAGTTCTTGAAATCTAATTGTCTACTATTTTATTATCTTTTAAATCCTAGCTGGAGAAAGGCCAAGTCTTATATGTATTTTGCTGAGCTATTGAACATGTTTGCCCCCTATGCAGCCATACCTTTCTCCCTTATGCTGTTCATTTCTTAGTTCTTTGAAACAGTACCAAAGCTGGAATCTGTCTTCTCTCTCATTCATTCACAGTCTTTTAGATCTCTCAACATGGTGGAACAGAAAGCTAATGAAGGAGAAGAAGAGATTGGTTTTGTTATTAATAATCACTGGTGGGAATTTTGACCAAAGCAGAGAATTTAATATTCTGTGAGAGAAACTGAAGCAACTGGTCATGAAACATTGGCCATTGAGGGTGCTCTCTTCTACACACTCATGTCTCCAATGGCTGTCAGTTCTGTCTCCTTGATCTGCACCCTGCTGAGCACTGATCATACTAGGAATTGAATAATAAGGGATATGTTATTTATTATTCCAGAGCTTCTTTTCTCTAGCTGGTAGGGTTTTTTTGAAGTTAACTGGGTAGAGAGAAAAAACTTTCCTTGTTGTCCTTCAGTCTCTACCATTTTGTCAATTATGAAATGTTTCTCATATTCATTTTCTGCCCATTTCACTTCAGCATGCACATTACCAGAAACTGATATCCTACTTGTTTTTGCTTTAGTTTTGGAGATGCAACCTATTGAGGAGAGAATGTTGAGCTCTTTTCCTTGATTTCTGAGAGCTTCTGCCCAGTTTGCACTCACTTTTCCATCACTGAGTTAGACTGAATCCTGTGTCTGTAACTAACTAACCTCACTTACATACTTTTGTTCGTGTTTCCCCCCTCCCCCGCCAAAGGTAGTTGAATTTTATTGATATTTTCTGAGACAGAATGATATACCACTTGCTTTGATAAGGGAATAATGTATCCTGTATGGAACAAAGTGGTCTTTGCAAATACACACACGTAAGAAAAAGGACGTTCTTGGACTGGGCAGTCTCCCTGTAAGTATGTTAACGGTTGAAAGTCTGTTTTGAAGCCATAGTGTCATACCATGGCACTCTTTATATTCAGAATTAAGTATCGTGAAGATCACTAAATATACATTCCTTTCAGAAAACACAAGATGCCTGCCTTAAAATTCTTAAACTGGTTATCACGTCTCTTCTAGAATTTTAAATAAACTTTTTTTTTTTCTGTATAACTTTGTGAGAACTGTAGGTAATATGGGGATTTTATCATGTGGAAATCTATCACAGATGTTTGGTATTACTTTTTTAAACATAGTGACCACACATTATTTACCCTAAGTGCCATTAAATATTTTTTTATTATTGCTATTAAAAACTTGCCTTAGGCAAAGTCCCACTAAATCTCTAGTAAAGTCAAATGTTAAAATTCCAGCAAGTATTTTATTATATATACATACACATATATTACACATGCCCTCTCTATATAACATGCAATTTCACTAAAACGGAATCTGAGATCATATAGGATTTTATATACACATTTTAACTCTTATCTTGCATGTATTCTTAAAATAATGTTGCACAAGGTTTAAAGCTACAGTCTTTTTATATTTAGTATAGGAAGAGGAAGAACACAGCTTCTTTATTATAATTTAAAGTGTACTTTTAAACTTTCAAGGGTTTTTTAAAACTTGCTCTATCATTGAACTCAGCTTGGTCAAATAGTGAAGGCTGCTGATAGGATTTGAACTGCCATCATGAATTAGTTATTGCATGTTTTTCAAGTTATTAATGGAGCAAAGTTCCTTCTTCCACTGTGAATAGAACAGATGCCTTGCAGACTTTTGGTGTTTACTGTAAATGTCTTACACTGGAGCCAGTAGTAATTTACTAAGGAAATGCTTTATTGACACCAAACGTTTCTTCCCTGAAGTTAGTTACATAGATTAACAATCATTCTAGACTGAGCCTCTTTATTAGGTTCATTAGTGCCTCTTTGCTTTTATTTCTCCTGGCTCAGCTCAAATATTAATCTAATCAGTTGCTATAAAGACAATTACTTTCTACCAAAATATCAATAGTAATATGTGTTTTTAAGGTGACCTCTTAAGTCAGAAGGACTTTGCAATGTTGGCAGTCACTCCAGACATGAGAAAGCAGACAGAACCTGATTATGCTCTGGAGAACAGTTATTACTACTACCGTAGCCTATTCAGATTTTGTTATGCCCCATGATATTTATGCCAGGGTGCTTGGTTGCAGTAAGCCCCCATGGAGGGTTAGAAAGCTTTATTCATTTAGAAATCAGTTTCTTTAGGGACAGGATTGCTTTCCATGACAACATCACTAGTAGTTTGAAATCTAAAATGTGAGAAAACTGTCAGTTTCAAACGGACATGTCTCAGAGTGGCAACTAAATAAATTATTTCAGGAAGAGAGAAAAAAATCAGAGATTCATGAATAAGCTGGGCTTTCTATACCTTAAAATAAGTGGAGACAGTAAATGTTGATGCTGCCAGCATTCCTGGAAAGTGCATCCTTTAGAAGGTAATCTGGGGACTGTCTTGACTTACTGTAAAACTAGTATTGTCCCCAGATGTGGAAATGCTATCTTTGCAGGGCTGTTGGCTCAGTTCACACATTTACAACTTTCAAGCTGCATGTAGACATTTTAGAGACTAGCCAATAATAAAACAAAAAAAGGATCAATTTTGGTTTTTAACATACGTTATGTTTCCTTTCATCTTCTATTATCTTTTAAAGGCTCTGTTCTGCAAACATGCTGCTACTCATCTCTTCATTGTTCTATAATGAAATTAATTTTCTCTAGCTTCGTCTTCTTGTTGAGTTACAATCGTTTATGAATGTGACTCACAGCTCTGATGTGTTGTTATATTTCAACAAAAAGAGTCAGAACTGAATTTGCAGGGAAGAGGGGAGTTGGTTATCCTTGAACTCCTGTGTATACTTTTCTCCTTTAGACTCTTCCTAAATGCAAGAAGATGTACTCAGAGAGAATTTAAGCCATGCGATAGATTGCCCAGAGTTGTTGAGGAACCTTACTGGGCTGAGGAGATACAAGATACAGATCATAAATCCCACAGAATTTATGCTCATAGCACAGTTTATCATGCTTAGAAGTGCATTTGAAAGTCATTTGGTCACATTATATGACCAAATGTTGTTGGTCACAACATTTATTTTAGAATTGTTTTCATTTAGTAATTCTGTTCCCCTTAGATAATCCATGGCTAAGAATTTTTTTAGAACAGTCATTAGAAAAAGAAAAAACTTGTCAGAGAGAATGTGGAAATTTGCTGCTCCTACTGAAATGGAACTAGACTGAGAGTGATTATGCGTTTCTTTAGTTGCTATGCTTCATGTAATGCCTAGACAGTGCTATCTGATAGAAGCGTGTTTCCTAATCACTTGATCCATTCAGGGAGAAGTAATATTTCTACCTCTAAAAAAAAAAAAAAAAAGTAAAATGAGTGGTGCTGTGTTGTTCATATAAAATATAATGAAAATAAATAAAAGGGGGGAAAAGAAACATCACTGAAGATTAAAAAACAAATACAGAAACCACAAAGAAAGCCCAAATTATTTAAGATGTAGTTTTATTGGATACATAGATCATCATAGATAATGATTACCTCTTGCATCTCACTGGGATCAGTCCACTTAAAATTAAAGAAATACTTTGCAGAAGAGCATGAATGTGTCTTCCAGACCTTCATCACTCTATAACAAAAATATTGATCTGTCTACTGGTCTGTGTTGCTGATAATGTTTGCATGCTTCGCAGTTTGGTTTTTTTTTTTCACAAATTATCTCTCAGTGTCTTTTTTAGTGTAATACTGCTCTTTTATAGATGAGGAAGATGAAGCAAAAGGTAAGCCAGCAAACTGCCCAGGTATTCTCAGAAAATCAGTAATGAAGCAGGGGGAAGGATCTCCATGAGTTGCATTTATGTTCCTTGGCCACTGTTACTAATTTCAGTCCAGTATGCAAATAAAACTGCAGTAGTTAAAAAAGGAGTGTCTTTATTCAGAGAACTGAATGTAAAATAGATGAATGTATTTTAACATGCTAATATGTTAAAAAGGTTTTGGTTTAAACATGAGCTACGTAGAAACTACTGTAAGCAACTACGGTCAAATCACCTGAAGGAGGAAAGGGCTGGAAATGAAAAGGCTTAGCAAAAGGGTAGTGCTGATAGTTGTGTGAAGAGTAGGCCCTGAGCAAGAGGGTTTTCAGTTGTTAATTTAACATCAGCTGAGTGCTTGGGGTGAAAGAGTTGCTATTAGATGTGAGATATCTAGTACAAGCACAGTTCCCTGCAAGCACCCTGTTTCAAGCCAGCCAGACCTGGACAGTTTATCAGATTACCAGTTCTGCCTAGTGCAAATCACTCAGTATTTTATGTATTTTGAAAATTCAGGGGGATTGGTTCAA
>NW_010131662.1:0-2701 GCF_000699245.1 Pterocles gutturalis | reverse complement strand
TACATCCTTAACATTTGAGAACTTTCTTTTGCATCACAAGCTATCTCTTGAGGGGAAAATCTAATATTCTGAAACACCATTGCTTTCTATTTTCCTTCTGTTATTTGCTGTCTTTCATAGTCTTGTAAGATTATGCCAGCCTATTTTCTAGTAAAAGAGGTATAGCCCTGATTACATGGTATTAATGCAGGTTCTAGGCTATTCTTGATATATTAAAAAAAGTTTTTTTCAGAATGAGGAAAAAGAATTAAGGCTTCAGTCAAATAGATTCTTACTCATGTGCTGAATTACTGTTCATACTTCTCAAACCAATAAATTTAATTAAACCACATCTTTCTAATCTTCACACTGGACACATGCAAATAACGTGTCCCACTTTTCTAGTGACTTCTAGCTGCATTTCCTATTGAGGTACAACTCAGACTCTACTGGTAGGGTTATTCCCCCCCCCACTTTCCCCCGACTTGCTTTGGGACGATAGCCGTTGGGTGATGTCAGGATATAAGATATTGTTAGTTAATGGTATTGTCTCTTATGGCAGGTGCTGTCTTCCTACTTAAAAACATTGCCAAGAATTTAAGACCATTCTACTAAGCAAGTGTTAGAGTAACAGTCATGTTGGGTACATTTACTGCAATTTAAAATTACTGACCTTGAGCCAGTGGGCATGAGGAATTGGAACTGTGCTTAGGAGGTGGACTTCAAACCTGAACTGACTTTTTTATTTGAGATATATTGTCTTACAACATCCCAGAAGGAAACTTGGTCTGAAAAATTATTCTATCATCCATTTTAAAGGAAAGCTACTGTTGAATCTTTTTATGATAACACTGCTTTCCCATTGTGTAAATATTTACAGAAGAATATTGGAAGAAGAGACAGAGAATCTGAATAATTTCCGTTATTGTTAAAGTTGCTATAAACTGGCATCTCTTTTACTTACTGCCTCCTGCATCATCTCAGAAGAAAACCTTGGAACTGTAGAGGAAAAGGAAGGTTTTGTACAATGTTAGGTTGAAGAACACTCACTGTTCTTCTAAAACATTTATATCTATATAGCTCCAAGAGCAGACTAAGATTAGGAAACACCATTTTGTCATTTTCAGAGCTAGTCTTCTAAATTCTAAACAGAAACTACTATCACCAGCACATCACGTGTTTTAGCTGAATTGAAACTCCTTTGTCTTAGGAATCATGCAGCCTTTTATCTGGACTGAAAACGCAGCTATTGTAGTCACACAAGCTTGACTTCCAGAAAACTGCAACAGGCTAGCCTCCTGCCAAAGACTATATACATGTGTGTGTATGTACGTATTTTTTCCTTTGTGTGGATGTAAAGAACGGAAAGAAGAAAATATGTTTCATCATCTTTAAAAAAAACCCCACAAACACCACCATCCCCAGTGCCCTAAAAAGAAAATACAGCTTTTCATTTGCTAAACTTTTTTCCTTGCACAAACCTTAAACTCTGTGTAGCAACATGAGTTTTGCCTTTGTATATGCATGGCCTAGCTCAGTAATAACAGTGGAAGTGTATGATAAGCAGTAGAATATGGCTAATAATGTAAACTCTTCCTAAAGTTTCACCTGAAACTCAGTTTGAAGGAAAAATGTAATGTTAAACTTTCTGATGTAGTGAACAGATGTAAATTTCTTGTTGAAACAGTCTGACCCCTTTCTTCAGAAAGAACATAAAGCCTTTGATCTAGTGGAACTGGAGCTTAGCTGGTCACTAATTAGTTGATCATATCCCAATGTTATAGATGTATTAATTGACTTGTGAGATAATCTTGATTATAGATCAATTTTTTTCTGTTGACAGCTTGAGCCTGATAGTCTAGCATGATTATAGAGCTCTCAATATATTTATTTGCTAATATAAAAGTTGATAATGACTATAAATATATCTTATCTTGCTTTAAAGATTTGGTTAAAATGTTAATGAATAACCCTAATGTGCTCTGGAAGACATATCCACCAAAATTATGGATATGTTTGAAAGTACTGAAGACCAAATCCTGTTTGTGTTTTTTTTCGTGAGTCAAATGAGGTCAGTGGGATTGAGTGATTTAAGGTGACTAGGGTTAGATTTAAAAGAATAAATGAATCCAGGCTTGGTTACTGCTTGGTAACTGCTTGGTTACACTGGCTGGAAGGTAGTAGTTTACTGTAGCTTTTCTGTAGATGGAGCTGACTTCTTCACCTTCTTGGCTTATCTCCATGTAGCAATATGTGTCATCAGACTCATGAAAGTATTTTGGTTTCTCTTCAGATTATTTTATTTTCCCTGAAATATTTTTACAAAAAAACCAAGGAAAACCACCCAGACTTTTTAGAACCATTTATGTATAATAAATCTCTTTGGAATAGTTACTGGTTCTGTGTGTTCTTGTGGCTGTCGTTTCCAAGATTAAGGACAGTATTAGTGTAGGCAGTTATATGAGCTCAGGGGACTACTTACTATTATGTATGTCTGTAGGGTTTTGAGCCCTTGCCTGTTCCTTCCACTTTCATACAAAAGAGTTGAGCAATATTCTGGATGGTCCTTAATAACACTTAATAGTTCTCATTGAAGGAAATGAAATGATAAATAGAAATTATATGTGATCCAGAGAAGTGTGAGTCAGTTTGTGTTGTTTGAATGTTTCCCTTAACTAATTAATATTGGGTATAAATTGAGTGGGTGTGTTGACCTCCTTGA
>NW_010131661.1:40245-45671 GCF_000699245.1 Pterocles gutturalis | reverse complement strand
GCCCCGGCCCGGGCCCCGGGAGGAGCTGCGCACCGGGCGGGGGAAACGCCGGCGTGGTGTGACCTTTGGGTGGTGACTGCAACCCGCTGCCGTGGCTCCGGGTGTTAGGATGCAACGTGTTTCTGTTGTGCGGGGCTGTAAACTACGGGCAGGGCGCAGCAACAGGATTGGATACCCCTCTGCAGGACAGCTTGTCTTTAATAAACAAGCGAGGTGTTTGCTCCGTTTGGAAAGGGCAGGTGCAATGGCAGAGCAGAGGTTTCTGCAGAACAGCCCTGGGAGGAAAGTGGGCTGCTGTGCTTAGAGCAGCACTGGGTGCATTGCTTGGCACCCTCTGCAGAGCTGCCCACGGGACCCTTCGCGCTGTTCCAAAGCGATCCAGGAATGACAAGGTCTCCCCATCCTCCTTCCAGTGAATAACAGAATAAAGTTCTTTTTCAGAACGTCAGAGGTGTTTTACTGCAAGGTTGAGCAGCTATTGTATTCATCCCAATGATAACACTGTTGCTGGGGAGTGTGAAGAAAGGGATGAAAATGTTGAGGACCAAAAATACACTTCACCCTCCCATTGCTGGAGACACATAGGGCAGTGGCAAAGAGCAGTCACCTGCAGATGCATTAGTGTCAGCTCTGCAAAGGCACTCACGAATTTGCAAGGAAAATAGATTTACTGAAACATCTTAAGTCCTGGTGTACTTATATATGAAATGAAGCAAGCTAAAATAGATTTATTGAAACATCCTAAGTTCTGGTGTACTTATATATGAAGCGAAGCAAGCTACCGTTCACTGCTTCACTAGATGCTAACACAAGGTTATCAGTCAGGCCTCACATGCACACACGGTGTAACAAATCATGACCCTACTGAGAACGCAATTAGCTAAAGTAACAGCATTTACACCAGTATTCACACACGGGACCATACGGAACAGCCCAGTCAGACCATCAGGACTACATGCATGTGGTAAGGTCATACCACTATATTACTTGTATTGCCAACCTCCTGCTACCCAAAAAGTATAAAGTCTCCAGATTAAGCCTTATTTTCCAAACATCGACTTTCTTAAAACTATTTAAAAATAATTCTTATTTTTCAGTAAGAGTATATTTCTTTAAAAATAGGCACTTCCTTAGTCTTAGGCATCAGTACCATTCCCTGGCAATATCACACCATGTCACCCACTAGACAGGACTGCACCAAACTGATGTCTTTTTATGCCAGTTTATTAAATAAACCCAGCAATTTAGAAGATATATTTCATGCATTTTCATGTATGCTTCCAACCTTTAGAGGTGCTTCTGCACCTGCTAAGAGGTATTTCTCAGCTTGACTGACAAAGGGGTAATTTTGTGAATAGATTACTGACAAGTTCCAAAAGCAGCTCAAAAGAACCCATCACAGCAAAATTTAACTGCTGAAACTTTACTTTAAATATTCGTTCAGGTCTTGGATACAGAAGGTCCCATTTTGTTCTCAGTTACCAGCATGAACTTGCAGAAGAGGCATCTGAACTAATATAACCCAATATCACATCATTTATAGCAACAATGTAGGTGTAAGAAACTCCTGTTTCTTCCTCCTTTTCATACCTTCCCCTCACATCCTCCGCAGCCAAACAAAATTTCAGGAATCTAGAAGGAAAGATTAAGAGACTTACCTCTGCAGACCAAGACACCAGATGTGATTCAACTGCAGTTCAAATTTACATTTCCTTGGGAAAATGATTAGCCAGGTGAGTTATCTGTTTTTTTTAAACAAAACAAATAAAAAAAAAAAACACTCCACAAAACAAACCCCAAAAACCCCAAATAAAAAAACAAGTCTGATAACTTGCAAGTCATTTGCTTGTTAGTGGTAATCATATCCCTATAACACAACCTTACACACAGCTGTGTCACAGCACTGTGACCGGCACGGAGGGACAGCAGTCCAAGTACAGCCTCCTTACACAGGCTTTGCTGCCCAGCACGGCATCACACTGAACAACCGCCTGGAACAGTCGGACACAACACAGGTAAGAGCACTGACACCTCTCTTCCCAAAAATGGGTACCCCAGAAGTTCGTTCAACGTGTGATTGATGTTGCACAGAACATGTATCGTAACACAAAGGCACCCTTCAGCACACAGCCTTTTGCAATATCCCACCACTCATCCTGTCAGCCAGCCAGCAGAGACTTTCATCAAGGTTTCCAGAATTCCCAAAATGATGACCCACTTCCTTCCCAAGCGGGCCAACCGATACGACAGTGCCTCCCGCTGAAACACAGGAAAGCCTCTGTTCAGCGTGAGATGAAGGCGATGAGCTCACTGCTACTGCTGGCATTGCTGGTGTCGCTGGATCCAAAGCCGTTATTCGCCACACCACTCTGCCCAGTCCTCACTGCAGCCCAAGTTTTCCTCCCATGTGAAGTGGAATTTTACTGGTTTCACTGCAAGTGGCAATAAAAGCAAAGAGGAGCAAACTTTCCCTGAGATGGGCAAGAGCCTTGCTGTTCAGATGAACAGATTTAACCATCACTATAATGTTCAACTATACATGAGCAGATTCACAGTTAATGTGACCACTCTGCCCAGTCCTCACTGCAGCCCAAGTTTTCCTCCCATGTGAAGTGGAATTTTACTGGTTTCACTGCAAGTGGCAATAAAAGCAAAGAGGAGCAAACTTTCCCTGAGATGGGCAAGAGCCTTGCTGTTCAGATGAACAGATTTAACCATCACTATAATGTTCAACTATACATGAGCAGATTCACAGTTAATGTGTTCTATCAGGTTCAGATGAACAGATTTAACCATCACTATCATGTTCAACTATAAATGAGCAGATTCACAGTTAATGTATTCTATCAGTGCTCCAGAAAGCCCATAAAGTTCTGTCCCTTTACCAAAACAACAACCTTCCCCAAATACTTTCAAGATCAATGCCTCCTCAAAAAGATCAGGAGGGAAGAACCGCTGAGGGAATCCAGTTCTGATTCACAGAATCACAGAATCACAGAATGTTAGAGATTGGAAGGGACCTCGAAAGATCATCCAGTCCAATCCCCCTGCCGGAGCAGGAACACCCAGATCAGATCACACAGGAACGCATCCAGGCGGGCTTTGAATGTCTCCAGAGAAGGAGACTCCACACCCTCTCTGGGCAGCCTGTTCCAGTGCTCCGTCACCCTCACTGTAAAGAAGTTTTTTCTCATATTCAAGTGGAACCTCCTATGTTCCAGCTTGAACCCATTGCCCCTTGTCCTGTCACTGGGTGTCACAGAGAAGAGCCTGGCTCCACCCCAGGAGACCCAGCTCCCTCAGCCTTTCCTCACAAGGGAGATGCTCCATTCCCTTCATCATCTTCATGGCTCTGTGCTGGACTCTCTCCAGCAGTTCCCTGTCCCTCTTGAACTGAGGGGCCCAGCACTGGACACAATATTCCAGATGCGGTCTCACCAGGGCAGAGTAGAGGGGGAGGAGAACCTCTCTCGACCTACTGACCACCCCCCTTCTGATACACCATCTAATTCAACATCGGTCTAATACAAAGCAAAACAGCCATTTCAGAAAGAGGATCAGTCCATTAAGCTTTAATCAAAACTGTTGGAAGCCAGTTATTGGAATATAATTTCCTGCTGCTTTATTCATTTACTAAAGTGCAGTAATTGGATATGTTGTAAATCTCATTTGTCTTAATAATATTGTTGTGATATTGGCATAAATGACGCTCTTTAAAGAAAGTAATCAACCAAGTAAAATATAAAATCCTTCCCCTGAAACAGGAAGACATGCCAGATATTTTAACATATTGGTTTGCAACACAGAGCAGGATTGCCAAGAGAAACATTCCCAAACACCTTCTGTCAAATAGACATAATGTATTTATTCATTCTATGAAAGACACACAGCATTTAGGACCTGCTTGACCTCCAGTGGAGCAGAGACTATATACACCAACCAGTTACATCCACGTAGAACCAATAATCTGCACACCTGATATCTAGTTCTGGTTTTTGCTGCTTGCTGAAGCACTGCTCTTTTTTTTTTTAATTTTTTTTTATTTAAAGCAAGCAAGAGAGCATGTGCATGAGGAAAGATGTGGATGTTTGGATACTGTAAGCAAGCTACCACAGGAAAACAAAAATTAAAATCTGCAGGAGCAGATCTCCTCCAGGCAGTTTTGGAAGTTGAAAGACTATTTGCAATGTCAGTTCTTCAACAGCCAAAGCCTTTCAGTTCAGCACTAATCAGGATATATTTTAATGAAGAAAACAGTAAGTGGCCAAGAAATAAAACCGAAAATTGAGCAATAGCAGTGGATTTAGATGTAAAATTATTTCATTAAGGTAAATCAATTTAAGTTTGTTGCGTGTCTTTTAGCACGAGCTTGGGGGTTTTAGAGGTTTTTTGGTAAATAAACCAAAGGCGTTATTCCAGGTCAAGCAGCTTGGTAAATCTAGACTGTGTATTTTTACAATTCTTCTTATGATCACTTAACTAAAAAATGTGTGTTACTTTTAATTAGTGTATAATTAATGTGTACAATCTTTATTATGCTCCAGTTCAGGGTGAAATTAAACTGAAAGGTAGATGGCAATCCACTTGACCATACTCCATTCCTAGCCTGCACTATGGACACACCGCGGTAATGCTCTGGGATGGTTCAAGCGCCTTTGGATAGGAACAGTTGGCTTCACTGGAAGGAAACAGGCATTTGACATTGTACTCTCGCTCACATAAAGACAGTTTTGTACTGTACACCCAAACTCAGGGCAGGAGTCACAGCAGAAATGACGCAGAACAAGCCAGCATGAACATTTCATCTGTTTTCATAGTCTCGCTCCTCACTCTGGAGCCGGAAGATGACATTGTCCTTAGCCATTCTGTTTTCAGGAAATTCACAAAAATGACTTCATTTCCGGGTCAGAGCTCTAGACGGTCTTCGAAACCCACCAAAAGGCATTATTCAGGAGTTGCAGTCAATACACGCAGCTATCTACAGGCAGAGCTGACACCGCGTACAGACTCCCAGCGGGCTCCACGCTGTGCCTTTTAATGAGAGTGGTTCTCAGCACCAGGACATCATGACAGCTACAGTCTGTGGGACTGAACAGCTATTGCGATGAGTGAAATTACAGCTTGCAATGAATTATTCAACAAGACTTGAACTGTGGCATGACCACAATATAGAGTGGCAGAGTGTGGTGGGTTAACCTTGGCTGGATGCCAGGTGCCCACCAGGCCCCTCTATCACTCCCCCTTCAGAAAATAAGATTAAAAGCTCGTGGGTCAAGATAAAAGCAGTTTAATTAAAGCAAAGGCCAAGGCCACACACAGAAACAAAAGGTAAACAAAGATGTTATTCTCTCCTTCCCCTCAGTAACCGATGCCCAGCCACTCCCCAGGAAAGCAGAGCTTCAGTGTGTGTAGTGGCTGGGGGGGGG
>NW_010131661.1:25912-40189 GCF_000699245.1 Pterocles gutturalis | reverse complement strand
GTCACGTGGTCGGGACCAGCCAATCAGGCTCAGCTGTCCCGGCTCCGCCCCCTCCCAAGCTGCATTACACACCCCCTGCTGGCTGCCAGGGGAACACTCAGCACTGGGAGGGTGCTGTGGGACTATAAACCCAATACACAGAGGAAAAGAAAGAAGAGACAAGAGAGGAGAGGAGAGCGAGTCCACTGAGGTGCCTCTCAAAGTGCTCGTTTTTAAAATATTGAATGTGAAGGAAAACAATTACAAAAAATTACAATGAAATACAAAAAGAAGAGTACCACTGTACACTGCTATATACTGCAGACCATTTAGAACAATTTAAGAAAAAATTTCAAAATTCTCTGACACCTTTTTTTTTTTCTTTGTAGTGTATTTTTTGGGGGTTGGTTGGTTTGTTTATAGAACAATTTAAGAAAAAATTTCAAAATTTTCTGACACCTTTTTTTTTTTTCTTTGTAGTGTATTTTTTAGGGGTTGGTTGGTTTGTTTATTTTTTTAATTAAATAAATATCCCATATGCAACATAACCACTGGTCAAATTTTCATGTGCCTTGGAAAAGTCCAAACCTTTTCCTGAAAGTTTCAAAATCTACAAAGTACAAAACTGTTAAAAAAACCCATAAGTAAACAGAAAAATTTGACCAGGAAGAAGGTGGGTCTTAAATGCAGAAATTCTAGGAGTGCCAGACTAACATATACAACAGAGATCTTGTTCATCATATATTGCTGTCAGTGGAAGCAGGTAAATGGATAAAAAACTCTTGGCCTTCCTTATCTTGCTATGGAATATACTGGCCCATCTGGATCTGTTCAGGGCCTGATCTCTGTGCCTGGCAATATTCTGTTTGCCTCGCCCTCATATAAAGGCAAAGTCTTCCCTCAGGCATTTGAAAGAAATAAAGTACATGGACTAGAAGGAGCAATTAAATACATCTGTCGAGTGTTTTCCTCTCTCTTTGTGCTAAATGGGAAAATGCTGCTTGCATTTGTAAAGCTGTAACACTTGTACCATTGCAAATGTCTTTTCTTTTGCCAAGTGAACTCTCAAAAATTAGATATTATTGTAGAAAGCACTGCTTAATGAGCCAGTGTCATTTAGAATATTCAGATTTATATTACTACCATCCAGTTTTCAAGCCCTAAAAATGCCATTAATAGACTTCAGCGATACACGAGCTGGTCACAAGGACAATAGACCTGAGTTACAGCTGTGCTTGCAGCTGCCAGGAGCCCCACATGCTCCCGAGATGACAGTGATTGATAGTCAAATTACATTGCCAGTGCTTTTCTGTGTCAGGCTCAGGATTAGACACAATGCCTTGGTGGCTCCTGGGAATTTGCTCCATTTAGCTCTTCCCAAGATGAATTCTCCCATCTCCATGAAATAAGTTCACACAGTAGAATAAGTTCACAAATATACCTCAGAAATAAACGCACGATGTGGTATGAACAATACAACTAATAATATTTGATAATGAATGAACAAAATATGATGAGATGCAACTATTTTTATAGCTAAAGAACCGATTTTTAGGGTGGCAGAGCTTTTCATGAGACAGCTTTTTGCATTGCTATGGTTTCACCTTTTAAAAAAGATTTTCACCATGTTCATGTTAATAGTGGGGCTTTTTTAACAGATTCTTACATTCACACCCCTATTCCAAATATCTTTAGTCAATGTTTCTCATTCAACATATAAAGGAACCAAAATTCTGTTCCCACACCACCCACCAAGATCAGGAGCAAATAGAGACCTCAGCCAAGCTGAAGATCAACGCGGAGCACTGCAAATAAGAAGCTGGTCAAAGAAATGGAAAATTTTCCCAGAATCCTCCCTTCAGATCTTTCCACGCAGACAGCCGTAGAGACTGTACTTGGTATTTACAGATGACTGGTTTCAGATTATTTTTAACATCAGTAAATCCTCACTATGCAGCTGTGATATATACACTATGGGAATAGAGAGTAGTGACACCTACAGAGATTTCCCAATTAAATATTTCCATTCTAAGGATTCAGTCAGCTGTTCAGTGATTTCTTCATTCTGTTGTTCTTGACTAAAATTAAGCAAACCGAGTCTTTGCTTAGGAAGGCTTCTTTAAAAAAGGGGTTTTCTTCTCTTTGGGATCAGAGTTCATAACAAGTAAATCCTGTCCCTTTAAAAAAAAAATGGTAGGGGAGAAGGGAAGCAGCAATTTTCCCCTAATCACCAAGTGTTTACAAGTATTCAGAGATATTTAGTTGCAAGATGGGGCCAAGAGCCTTGTAGCGCTGCCTGGCTGGATCCAGGAGCTGCTGCTGCGGGTGCAAGGACATCAACCCTGAGAAACGGGCGCACGTCATTCCTGTGGTATCTTTGCTGCTGGGTAGAGCAGTTGGTACAGTCAGAGAGGAAGGGAAAGGCTTTGTCAAAATCCATAGACATTTTCCTTATTGTCACCATGATTCATTAATCAGGATGAGAAACAGCCTTTAAGAAACGAGCTTCATTTCCGGTGTGTCATCCTATAATAGGATGATGCCTCAGGGTAGGATATGGGAATTGTTCATCAGTGTGTCATGTACTAAAGCAAGCGTTCCTTCCCGTACCAATGACATAAGAAAGAAGAGTATAAAGGCATAAAATCATAGCACAAAAGGTGATCAAAGGGACAGCATTGGCGTGTGTCCCAGGCCATGGTTAGCAGGTTATTTTAATCCAGCATAACGTAGAGAGCAGCTGGCGGGTGGAACTCACCTTGCTGCGGTGTCCCCTTCAGCACCAGCGTTTGGATGGGCAGGCACTAAGCTGGAGTTACTGGGGAGTAACCCAGTGGTTCTGTTGGGTGCAGGTACGGGCAGCTCGGTCCCTGAGGTGGCTCTCCTGCCACTGCCAGTGACACAGAACAGGCCACGGCAGGACACAGCCAGCGGTGGGGAGGGATGGGGCAGGGGAGGAGAGTGGCGGCAGGTCTGCACTTTTCCACGGCAACATGGATTTATAGGAAATAACAGTGACGCTAAGTTGGGAGATGAGGAAACTCCAGTTTGTTTCAGCCACAGTTCTACTGGATGAGCTGAAAGAAGTTGCTAAATCTTCTCTTGTTTCCAAGTTCCCCATTTAAAATCAAGGGACATACATCTGCCCTAACAGGGTAGTTGTGAATATTTGATTTGTTAGGTGAGGGTTATATAAAATACACTGATATAAACTAAACTACACAGAATGGGTTTTGCCCATTTCCTTTAATTTTTGAAAACAAGTAGAAGAAATCTTTTTCCCTTCAAAAACAAACAGAATCTTTCCTTGTGTAAAATGTTACATAAACCTTAGTGGTGGTTCATTTTTATTGTATTATTTTTAATAATACTGCAGATATTTCAGAAAAGGGCAATATTTTTTCTACTGCATAAAAAAAAATCATCACAATATAGTTGGTTTTTTACATTTTTCCCCGTTCATATTGTTTAAAAAAAAATAAAACAAAAAGAAAACCACAAATACTATTAGGAAATTTACCCTCCCACAGCCCTCCCACCACAAAAGAAAAATATTTTTTTTTAAAAATCAGTAAAGTGTTAAACAAGTCAGATATTAACCGCACACATTTACAAACACAGCACGTTAGTAACACGGTATAGTACTGTATAGCAATACTTTAGACCATGCCAAACCCCATGTATGTGTATAAAGCTCAGGGTGAAATGGTTCGTAGCAGCAGAACAGGAAGCATGTTCCCTACAAAGGACATAGTTCCTGTGGAGATATTTGGATGAGTACAACAGTTCACATACACTGACAAGCTAAAATGTACAGGTCAATTTTTTCTGCTCCAGCAGTGTGTGGTGTGATTCAAGGGGCAATCTCGGCTTGTCTGGGATTTTCACTCTGGGTCTAGCAGATGGGCAGCTGAGTGGCGTGGGTTCCGCCTCTTGGCACTTTCTACATCAACCTTCCTGAGGAGTCCTGATTGCTGAGGGTAACTTCACTGGAATCAAGGCCAAGTGTAACCTAACAGTGGATCTACAGTTGCACATCCCTCACTGATAGGAAAAAGTGTTGATGTTTACTCTGGGAAGGAACATAATCCATCCCAAGGCCCACATGTGCCTCTGGGGCCTTAGTTCTGCAACTCTTGTGGCTGGAGAGAAAGACCAGAAAGGGACACAGGCTTAGAAATATTTGAGACTCATTAGAACTTCCAAAAATGTTAAGGTGTTGGAGTGGGTATTTTTTCAATGTCAATGTTTAGCTTTCAGTTGCTTTATTGTATTTTCTGTAGTTATAGAACTCAGTTTGTGGTTTAAATTCTGGGAGCTTTTCTCTTCCAGAAGTCTGGTCCAGTGGGACTGGGATTTTCACTGGTAACTCCAGTAATGGATGCCAAGGTGGAGACTCCCTCTGAGGGAGGCCAGAATTCAGAAGAATATGGTTCTGTACCTTCACAAAAGCAGAGGCCTTCAAAATGGCCTTTCCTGAGCACCTAACTGTGGAGACGTGCAAAGGCAAGCTGGACTTAAAATATGTGAAGCAGAATTGTGGTAGAGAAGTTCACTCTTAGACTTCCACCTTACCACATGAAAAATACAAATAACGTGAAGTAAAATTAAACAGATCTCTTAGATTTAATGATGTCACTTGAGACAAAGTGATTCTATGATAATGTTATTTTAAAAGGTAACTAAAATCTCAAAGAAATGCTGACTACATGTACAGTTCCATGTAATATCAAGACATACTTAGTGACTCCTAGTGAAATGTTTTCCTCTGTAGAAGGTCAGCAGTTTCTAAAAACTACAGATGCTGGTATCTGACCTTCAGTGATTTTGAACTTCAGAGAAGACAGCAGATTTTATGACATTTCCTCTGAGCTGTCTTAGGCTGTTGCTTGTCTCTCCCCATCAAATACTGTGCAGCATAGTACAGTATTGCCCCATATGTTTCTCATACAACCATTAAACAAAAAACAGGACAAGAAAAAAAAAAGTCCAGAAAAAAAACCAACTAAACAATAAATAGTCTAGAGATTTTGATACTGGGACTAGAGTTTGCATACCTCATGTTAACAACCATCCATCAGTTGGATTCACATACAAAATATGTTTTAAACTGGAGGAAGTCAGTTCATATAACTGATAACTGAATAAAAAGACCTGATATCACAAACCCAACACTTCTCCTTCGGCAAAGCAGAGAAGTCACAACATCACTGTCTTAATTCCTTCATCTGCACCATATGGAAATTACCCCTTGGAACTCTTGTAGAGATTAACCTCCCCAGGGAAGCGGTGGATTCCCCAGCACTGGACACTTTTAAGATTCAGCTGGACAGGGTGCTGGGCCATCTTGCCTAGACCCTGCTTTTGGCAAGAAAGGTTGGTCCAGGTGATCGTTGAGGTCCCTTCCAACCTGGTTTTCCATGATCCTGTGATTAAGGACCAGTTACTCTAGCCTTCCGCCAAATAAACTCCCATTCTGACCTTGGTGCAAGCCTGGACACCATTCAGGGTAGAACAATCAGGGCCTAGGCTGGGAGTATTTAGAAAGTACTTTGAAGAAGAGAAAAGATGTACAGTGCTACATGCTGTCATTGGAGGATCCTCAATTTCTTTTGAGGGGAATGAGTAGATGGACAGACAGCCAGACGGGCAAACAGATAAAGAAGCCCCGTATGCAGAGCTCTAAACCTGCTCTTTTTCCCCTCAGAATATCTCCACACATATAAAGTAACCCCGATCTCCTGTTGGACGAGCACAGGCACATTTCACTTCAGGGGATGGAAAGTGTCAACCAACATGAAGTACTGGCCACCCAGGCACTAAAGAAAATTAAAAAGCTTTAGAGGTCTCCTGAAGCAGAGCACATCATCTTAGAGACCATTAACTTACAAGAGCAGCAAAATTCATAGCTCCTAAGGAATATTCTCTATCCAATCTCCAGAAAAACAGTGACTCGGAAGGGGGCCCATTCCACCACATTTTTAGACCTGTTGAAGCAAACGGAGGGTGGAGAGAAGGCGACAGGAGCAGCTGAGGTGGTGCTTCCTGTCGGCTTCACAAAACCTGCCATGAAAGAAGAGCTTCGTTAGGTGCAAAACTCATTCCTGCAGCTACCCTGGTCTAGAGAGAGGCAGAACCACAGCCCAGCCTGGTGCAAGGGCACTGGCCCCGTTTGGAAAGGCTCCCTCCGCTTTCCGTGGACTTTGGGTGGAACACATATTTAGAGGGTAACATGCAAGAGCAGTGACAAGTCACCCCCCACCCCCTCACAATTTCTTCCAATATAACCAAAAGGACATTCTGGTCCCCTTTATATACATACATTAAAAGCTGAAATGGTCTGAAATGCTTACAGATTAGAATGCGTATATCTATACAACATTACACCTGCCAGAAACCAAAGTAGAAAAGTTTTACAGCACATCATACAGGTCCGTTTAACTTCTAAAAAAAACATTTACTGAAATCACATTACAAGAAGTCATCACTATCATACCATATAATACTATTTCTTTTTCTTTTACATAATCATTACTTACATAGTAATTTAAAAAAATCACTTTTAAACAAGTATACAATTTTCACTTTAAAATTAACTGTTAATAAAATCTTGTGCAAAACAAGCCAGCCTCTATAATTAAGTGAATTTATTTATTTATTTATACAAAAAAAAACCAAAACCAAAACCCAGAAAAGATAGTTCTTTCAGAAATGTGTCTCCTTTTCTGTAATGGTTGAAATGGTGCCGTCTCCTTTCAGTTTGGCATCGCAGTCATTTATTGCTGCAATGCAGGCTCTTCCTCCAAGCTTCCCTCTCATTTTCAGATCTGAGCTAGGTGTAATCAACTTCCTGAATTTCTAGAAGATTTCAGAAAACGGAATTCGTTATCTTTTTCTTCATCACAGACACACATTTCTTAAAAAAGATAGACTGTAAAACCCTCTTCTCTTGGATGCCTGCTTCTCATTTCCCTGTTACAGATACATCCATAAAACAAGAAATCACACCAGCCCAAAGGCTACAGAATGAAGGCGAAGGCAAAGACAAAGTGACTTTTCATGCTGATTCAGAGTAACACTCCCTTCCATGAAGAAATTCAGCACAGTGCTCTGGTAAGACCTGTTATATGGATATGTTTTGTTTCTCATGGTGTAGTCAAAGAACATATACTGAAAATATAAATAAACAAGAGATTGCCAAACTGTATTAAGTGACAATAAAGGACAAAAGAAAAATATACATGTTCAGCTGAGAACTTTCTCTTTCATAGCAATACCATCAGCAGCAACGTTGCTGCTTACAGCTTGGAGAGCAGAGATGTTGCAGGAAGTTGGCTTCCTGAGAAGCTCCCAACTGTAATTAAAAAATCCCCTCTCATCATCCATGTATGGAGAAGATAAGAACCTGTCTGCAGTGCTTCAGACTACAGGGCAATGCAAAACCAGATTCTATAAACAGTCTGTTTAGTTGTAGAGATGGGGTAAGTTTGACACATTAAGGAAATACTTAATGTTAAGATTTGTGGAAAAATTCCTCTTTTGATGTGCTAAGAAAACTATATTGTGGACAATTCATTTTTTGTTTATATACTTGCAGTAAAGATCTCCTAGGTACTTTCCACGCCATATTTGATCAGCTTAAAGGAGTCACTTCAATATGGGCTGCCATCAGCCAGCACAATGAATCACGTTAGCTTCTCCATTCAGGAAAGCAGTAACTATTACATTGAGACATGCTCAATGTCTTAGCCTTGGGTTCCGATTGCAGAATAGTTTTGAAAGTGTGGGTACACACTGAGAGATCTTTCAAAAGTGCTAGGTAAGCTAACAAGCCCCAGGTACCCTAGACACTGAAATTCCTACTGTCTTGTTCTTCACATTGCCTTTGTCCTGGAGAATATCAGAAAGACTGAGGAAGCATGGCAGGGTCTGAACAGAGTCCCCTCCATATACGTATTGAGATAGAAGGATGTGATACTGGGATATCTACTTTTTGTGACTGGTATCTAAGGAACTCCAGATGACAGAACCAGGCTTTTATAGAATATAAGAAATCCCAAATGGCCAAATAAGATTTATAGTATCGTTTTTCCATTTTAGCCATCTTCACTATATTTCTTTGAAAGAAAAGGTCTTGTAGTTAATAATCTTAACCTCAGCCTAGACCTGAGATAACCTGATACCAAATGTTAGTAAATTACACTTTTTGCCTCTATTTCTCACTTAGAGAACTATAACCAGGAAAACTGTCCAGAAGACACATGTGAGTGTTTGCTAGGAAGCTCTTGGTGGAAAATCCTGGCAACACAAACATTGGTTACGAAAATCAAGTGGTTTACCATGGAAAGAAGGCAGCTGACTTGAATGAATGGCTGGTACAAACCTTCCTGAGGGATGTAGCTGATGTTACAGACATTTTAAGCTGTAAATTAAGCAGGAACAGAGCACCTTAAAGCTACAGTGTTGGTTAGTTTACCACAGGCTGATGTCAGTGAAGGGGGGGAGGGGGGGGAAATAAAAAAAAATTCAGAAGTTTTGCCCAGGGAAGTCGGTTGAGTCACTGTCCCTTGACGTATTTAAAAGACACGTGGATGTGATGCTTAGGACCACAGCTTAGTGGTGGAGTTGGCACTGTTAGGTTTATGGTTGGACTCAATGATCTTAAGGGTTTTTTCCAACCTAAGCGTTTGTATGATTCTAAGAAAACAGAGAAAATTTGGATGCCTCTTTCCACCAGTGACTGAAAGGCCTAACCCAAGCTGCCACTGGAACAGGTACATGGCACTGATTTTTGATTAAACTGTGCTTAATCTCATGCAGGTGAGGATTCACGCTCCCTTCCCACTTCTTTTTTCAGTATCATTAATCTGAAAATATATCTTACCTCTAGGAAAGTGCCTTCTGTCTTCCACAGCTTAATGCAGATCCACAAAGGGATACAGATCATGGAAGAGAGTGCCATCATCCACCCGATGCCATAGCCCCAGTCAGGGTATATATATACATTGTTGTATTTCAAAGGTTTGTATTTCACCAGGAAAAAGATAAAGATTCCCTGAAATAAGCACAAAAATATATTAGCAGTATTTTAAAAAACACTGCCTGTATAACAAGAAAATGATTGACTGTTTAGGCAAGTTCAGTCTCCCTAAAGATGGAAAGTAGAGGTAAGCTTTCCAGACTGAGGAAAAAAAACCCAGCAATATCTATGTACAGCTTAAATAACATGTCTCAGTATCTTCCACAAAAATGAACAGCCTTTCAAGTTTAAATCCTATTTACCTCTCAATGACAATAAAACCTGCACTTTGATGGCAAACAGTACCTGGGCAGGAGAGATTAAGTTTTGCTACCGTGAACCAGCTGTGATTAAGTAACACAAGCTGCGTTCTCTCCAACCTGTCATGATGAAAAAGGAGAGCCAAAATTTTCAAAGTTGCCTTAATCCACTGTCTGTATCTGCAGTTCTGCAAGCCAATTCTTTCATCCTCACAAAAGCTCAAATATATCTGTCTAAATTTGACAGGTGCCTAATCAAGCAGTTTGGACCATTTAAATTTACAAAATATAGAAAAGTTACTACGTACTTTTCTCCAAAGTGGTGAAAAGAGTGTACAGGAGCAAGTGATATTAAGTTCATTTCAGAGTTAGTGAAAATGAGTCAGAAATTCTCCCAGGTTTGCAAATGAACTGGCAGAGCTCAAGGGAACGTGGATCTCCAGGTGTCCCAGCATCTGTGGTTTTGCAGTTGCTTAATTTACGTATTGGACAGCTGGAAGGCTTTAGCGTCTAATACTCAAGGACTTGTGGCTCAAATTTATGGACAATCTGGTGACACTTCTTTTGTAATTTTGTCCCTGGTAAGTGGCTACAGCAGATTGCCAGAGTTGGCACCGGTACTGCCAGCTTCTGGTACGGCAAATCCCTTCCCCTTCTTCGTGCATGTGAGGCGTGCTTTTGGCCTCTTCTACTACTTCTGCTAGAAGGGAAAATGTCCTGTCTTCTTTGAAAAACGTCTACTTGCCCAAAGAGAGGGAAGGAAATAGGAGGCTGGAGCAGCAAGGAAACCAGCACAAGTCTGAAGAACCTTAAGTTACGCTGGGTAGACATAAGGTACACTAGCAATGCAGTGAAAAAAAGCCTCCGTTGTATTGGCCAATATTCATTTAGGGCCCTGAGTTTATTTTTTTTTTTCCTATTATTGTATATACTAAGATTTCTCACAATTCACAGAATGTTTAACAATTTTTACAGATCCTACAGAGTGTTTTTTAATTAGAACACATGCTACAAATCAACAGGCATTTTTCTCAACCATTGTGAATTATCATCAGCACCAAAATTCTAAAAATATGCACAGAAACCCCTCTTTATGTCTAAAACAAGGTATTTGGATATTCTGTACTTACTGCGCAAATACCTGGAGTTAAGACCATCCAGCACCATTTAATCAACGACAGTGGTTTGTACCCAATCATATCTTCTATGTTATCATAAAAGCGATTGCTGCCTGCCCAAAAAAGCCAAACAAAAGCAGATGTAGGACGTACATGTAGAGGTTGTATAGGTCAGTATTTAAAACCAAGAGAAAACCACAGGTTCTGAAAGAACTGCAGAGACTGAAGCTGCTATCTATTTCCCTGACATATCCATCTCTCTGGCATCTGCCTCGTGCTTGTGGCAGAGGTTGCTGCCTGCATCTGTGTCTGACTAATATGCACAGAGAGGAGTGGGCGAGCTACCAAACAGAAACGGCTTCTGGTCAGTGACAGTCTGAGCAAGCCCTGTTAAACACAATATGTATGCTACAAGCCAATGTGTGAATCCCTAGATAGCTGGGGACATGTGGGATCTGAAGTTCATGTGTTGCTGTACAAAGTCAATTTGTTAGTCCTTTGTTAGCCAAAAATGCTCAAGGGTGTAACCGTGCACCCAGCACTGTGGGGATTTTCTCTTAACTTTGCTGACAGATGGAAAGAGCAAAGCTAGGGACGATGCTACGTCTATTTTGTGCTAATGAGGCATGAACTCCAACTTCCCTGGAATATCTGTGAGTGTCAGAAGGGAACAGGCTCTGCACAGATGCTCTGTGAAGGAAGACAGACTTGTTGCCATCCCTACCTTCTCAGGCAGCTGGGGACTCCCTTGGTGAAGGAAGGTGGAGGTCAGCCCTGACAAGGACCAAGGGGGAAAAAATAATTGATTCCACTGTCTCTCTTATTTAGAGTGGAAAGGAAGGGATTCCACCCTTTTGGTAGGGCATGGGAATGTGGAAGGCCTCACTCCATAAGGGTACAAGGCCTTCACACTGCTTTTATACAAACAGAAAACTTCCACAGCAATTCAAACCACAGCAATTTCCAGACACTCACCATAAACCCAGCCTATGCAGACACATTCAAATATGGCAACAAAAAGAAGGCACATGCCACTAGCTGCATACGAGTCAAATAACTGAAAGACATACATCCCACCCTGGAAGACAAAAACAGAAAAAGGAAAAAAAATATTGTGTTGGCACCAGTAAGAATATTTCACAGCAAATATGGCTTTAATTACACAGTCATCTGTTGGTTCCCTGGCAATCTTCCTACTAAAGTTGGTTCCTTCTTGAACAAAGAATATTCATTTCTCAGTGATTTGTTATTGTGAAAGATTTTTTTTCTTCCATAGCACTTGAGATCATTCCCTATGCCAGCTGAATACTGTGCATTTGCTTTAAGGTAGTAAATCCTGGAGTGAGGAGAACGACATTTGACTTGTTTCCAAAATGCTCTCCCACCTCCACGCTTGTTTTTTTCATTTGTTATCACAACAAATGATAGATAACTACAGGGGGTTTGATCTGCACATCACTGCCTGAAAATGCAGGGTCTTGGTTTTGTGTCTGTGCTATTAATACACGGAATTAATTAAAATGTGGGGAACGAAGGCAAAATCTGTAGCTACTAGAATCACTCTCCAATAGCACAGGGACTGTAAAATAAGCAAACTGACCTACAAAGTTTGAATGCAGCTCATAGCCTTTAAGCCACATTACTTGAATGAGTCTTTATTATTTGACCAAAAAAAAAAAAAAAAAAAAAGAAATAAGAACCACCCTGACTCCAAGCAAGCTTTTTTAAAAATGTTTTCTTAACAAGTTAAAAATTGTTCTCCAAATGCCTTTAAAATAGCAACCTCTGCACTTCCACAAAGGAGAGCAACCAAAGCCAAGCAGCGTCCTCGGGCAGCATGGCACCCACACGCAACGCGCACTATGCTCTCAGTGATTGGTGATCTGCATTCAGCGGTGCCACAGTACCAACCCGTATGGAGAGGGTAAACGTGCTTAACTGAGACATCCTCACCTACTGTTTGACTATGACTCAACTATACCAATTGTCACATCTATCAAAGTCAAAATTATTTTTTTCTTTTCCTCTGTTCTTTCTCTTGCCTACAACAGGCAGAACTGTTCAGAGAACTGGCTGCTTTTCTAGAGCCTTTGCCTCAAGGCAAGATGAAAAGAAAACCTTTGAAGTCCAATTAGTAACATTATGGATAACCTGAATGTTAAAGTTATATGAATAATATTACATTACTTTCTATGCAAGATACTTAATCTTTTATCACATATGCGTTCAATGTTGAAATAATGAGAAGGAGATTCACAAAAGATCATTTCAATAGAAAGGAATCCTAAGCCCTCCCTCTTTGCAGAAAGCTATGTGAAGGAAATAGGGGCTTGAGATCATCTCTTCAGTTGAAATGTAATGCTATTTGGGCAGTCCATATGATCCATTACCTCTCAGATAATTTTCTGCAAATGTAAGAGAACCCTAAAAACAAAGAAAAATAAATAAAAAGAATACCTCAGATTTTTCCTTTTTTTTTCTCTGCATTAACTGACAGCAGGTAAGTTAAGATGAACTCTGTAAACTTGAATTCCTGTCTAAATCCTACAGAACATAAGAATGTTCTAAAGTTATTGTATATAAGACTGCATTGATGTCCAAGCAGGCATTTGGCAAAACTCGTGCTGTATAGTTACGCAATGACCGTGTATCTGAATGAGAAAGTTTTCCTATAAGGTAGAATATCTTTAGTGAATAATCCAAAGCCTGAATAAAATCCAGGAATATGCATTTAGAAATGCAAGAGAGGATGAGGACAGAGTCGGGATATATATTTACCCTTGGAAGTCTCACTCAGGCATAATGCTGATGCCTTGCTGAAGTACCAAGGAACGGAGCGCTCTCTACCAGCGTGTCACTTCTGTGTCGGATCACAGCTACTTAGCTTGCCTTAGCTGATGATGTAAATAAGTCACATCTCTTAAGTCATAAGGAATAACTTATGTCTCTCTAGTGATACTGAGAAAAAAAACGTTTCTCTGTCCTTTAAGGTTTCTGTTGAGTAAAAAGTTATAGTAAAAGCACTGTGGAATGTCCAGACCAGGATGCAAATGGTGAAGTAAAAATTTTTTAATCAAATGAGATGTTTTATTCTCCTAATGCAGATGCTTTTTTGATGAATAGCTACATTGCTGTTGTCAGCTCTGCCAGCTGACTGCTTCCCAGAATCTCACAAGTGAACATCTTTACTGCAAAGAGCTCACTGTGAGGTTCAGCAAGTATCTGAGCAAACTGGAAACTTAAAGAGATCAACCAAGACAATACAATGTAATCAACACAATTCTGCAGAACTCCTGCAAGAACATTCCTGTCATTTTGGAGAACTTGCTTCTTCTTCACTCTTCATGGTTATATTTTTTTCAGCCTGTACATCTCGATAGTGTACCTCTCAGTGCTCTGCTTCACTTTCACTGTGGGAGGAATTATTCCAGAATTCCTGCATTTTACATAGCAAAGACAATTCATCTTACTGAGGGTAAGAATGATTACAGGCAAATCGGTCCCTATAAGGCTGCTCTGCTCAAATGCTCAACTTACAGGGACACACATCTGGAAGGAATTCTCAATCAACCAGTGTCGATTCCTCTGTTCTCAGATAATGCCTTTCATAACTAACTGACAACCTGAATTCCAGTTCAAAACCAGAACTTTTTTATTGGAAAAACTTCTACAACCTCACTGTTCTGATGGATAGAAATCCTTTCTTGTCAGCGTTAATTATTCACGGCCAGCTTTTACACCCTGGATTGCGGATGAGGGAAAGGGAGCCATTCTTTTTGCAGAACTGTTACATCTATGATGTACTTACAGAAAGCAATCGTACCCCCTTGCTAATATTATCATCATTTTGCTAGTTTCTGGTAAAATTGGCTCTGTACTCCTAGGATCATCCTAACCGCTC
>NW_010131661.1:0-25859 GCF_000699245.1 Pterocles gutturalis | reverse complement strand
TCAGCAGGACTATTACCTTGTCCAGTTACGGGACTATTCCCATCTCTCAACTGGAAATACCTTACTGAAACATTAAGAAACATGGTTTGATGTTTACAGCATATTTTTAGTGCTTAGTTTCACATCCAGATACTTCTCTTTCCTAATAATTTTCAATGCCTAGTAGAAATGTTTACTACTATATGGACGACCTTGTACCTAGTGCTACTATAGTCTACCCCATCTTTAGTACTCCAGCCATCCTGTCCTTCCCTGTCACTGTGCCGTCTTCTGCGACCCAGGAACAGCAGAGTGAATGAAGCCTGATTTGGACTTGAATCTTATAGACGACTGTAAGCACTTACACTTCATGTACACATTAGGCTACAACTTTTTCATGAATTCTCTGGTTTTTAATAAAGACCGAACTCGTACTTTGTTCTTCTGAACAGTAAGGACACTTCCAGGACTTCTCTATCTGGCTGCCAGCTTTCATGAACGTTTCAACTTCACTGAAGTTTATAAAACTTCTGCTCAACTGCATTTGCTTCATACAGAGTGTCATATCTCTTACCAGAGAAAGTTATCTGATTAATCTAGCACAAACTGTCACTAAAAAAAGTAATAATAGAAGTTTCATTTTGTCCCAGTCTCCACTTTCCTCCCCATCTTTAGTTATTCTTTCATGAAGGTGTATCTAAAGACAGTATATTCTGATTTGTTCTACTTGTTGTAAAAACCTGCATACTGAGGACAACAGACTAACATACAATTGCCTAACACCTTTTTGGGTGAAATTTGCTCATTTTCAATAACAAAACAATTGAAAAGTACATAGTCTAAATCCTGTACATTTCTGTAGAGGGAATTTAAGTGACTCCAGAACAGTTCACGCAGCCCTGGGAGGCTGGCTTCACTGGGAAGCCCTGCCCGAGATCGCTGCACAACAGAGCCACGGTGTGGCCCCTCTCGGTTAACACAGCCAGCCTGCCTCGGACAAACGTGCCTCACACATGGAACTCTACACTCCTCAGACTCGAAACCTTTTTCTTTGCCTCACTCCCTGGTACCAGGAGGCTCTAATGGCGCAGCAAGCAGGAGAATATGGGGAGAGTGTAGACTCTGCCCATCTTCTTCCTGTTTTGAGAGGGTGATGTGAAGGAGAGGAGGGAGGACTGCTGATAGAACTCGCTCTGTAAAACAAGCACTGAGCACCAAGACTGGACTCCTACCAAGTGCCAAAGGATCCCAGAGTCACTCTCCAACCCGGGTACCAACCACAGGAGTGGCAGACATGTTCTATCATGAACTGATGGGATGGCTGAAATCCTCAAACTTTTTTTTTTTTTTTTTTTTCCCGCTTTTCTTCCTCTTTATTGACCTATTAATCCAAAATGTAGTTGTTTTCAGACTGGTCTGCCCAGAGTAAGTAAGCAGAAACCACGACCAGTACATCTGGTTGGCTGCTGCAAAGCAGATGGAATTTCTTTGGCTACGTAACTTTGATTAAAATATTTCCTAAGCTCAACTGAAAAACTGAGGATACATTTCAAATGTTACACAGGAGTTGAGAACAGTCTCTCAGGTATTTTGTAGGCAGATTCCTGACAGTGTAATCTGTCTATGGCAAATGTTCTTGTATTTTATCTGTTATGACTGTAAACAAAAACCCATTTCCTTTTTTCTGCAGTAGTACAACAAAGCACATCTTACCTCCGTTAACATTATTAGGCCGATGAAGTACGACACAATGGAAAGGCCGAGAATCAAGAGTTCTCTTCTGTAGCCCCTTCGGAAAATCTTTGGGTACATATCTACAACAGCCGTCACCAGGCTTTCAACACACACAAACTAGAACAAATAATAGGAAAGTACAAATTAAATAAGTGTCTCATCTGCTGTTGGGATTTGGATTTGCTACCAAACACTTCAAATATCCTTCTATGTTCTCATCGTAGAGACTGAATGATCCCTGAGGACACTCTATAAGCAGAAGCTCAAACTGAGAGGAACATCATTTCGGAATTAAAAGGTCCAAGCTATAGATTTCCAGTTGACCACCAAATTCAAACAGTTGAATCCACTAATATTATCTCAGAATGCATTTTTCCTGTAGCAGATGGACTACATAAAAACTAAATCTGGCAAATGTGGCTTGGATGGGATTTAAACAATGTACAAACCATTCATAGGACTGCAGCAGAGTTTCACTGTAAGCACCCTGAACTTTTGTCACTCAAAGGAATGATACACAGTGCTATGCACCTTCCAGCACTGCTAAATGAACTGCAGGTTTTTTGGAGAAGTTCTCTCCATTTCACAGAAGAGAGAAGTTCCACAAAGCTATTAAGTGCTCAAGCCAAGTACATCTATTGAAGGAAGGAAGGAACGTTCTTAGTAACTAGAAATCAGTAGAAAGCAAGAGGCCCAAGCTTCTGACTCAAGGCTCTGGAACAAGGTTTCTGAAATAGGCACCAAAATTAATGCCTAAAAGTAGACAGTATAAAGCCTGCTTCACTGGAACAGTCAAGAGTAGAATTCAGGAATTGCTCATTTTAAAAAAAGACTCTAAAAAAATTGTTAGATCATGAAAAAGAACAGTTATTAAAACATTAATGATTGGAAATGTCTTGTAAAATAAACACTGAAGAGCTTTATTCTACAGTATACAATCATAAACTTTCTGAATCAAATCATGCAGATTGCTGAGCTGCGTGCTAAAAAGGCCAGATACTTGTTTTCATCAAGTGGCTTTCACAATTTTTATGGTCACGTAGGAAGGACAACTATGCTGTCACTTTGCTGCAGAATATAACTACACATTTCTTGCTATGGTATCTTGAAGTATGAATACACCATAGGAACTTACATTATCACTATCTGATATTCAGCTTCAAAATTCATTGCAAAGTACTTTAAAAACAGGAAAAGAAAAGACATTGATATTTTACTGAACTGTGAATTTTAATCACTCATATTTAAGTTTAAACTTATTTCCCTGTTAATGAAAGCTTTGGCCAGGCTGAACCAGTGCTCACAGTAAATCATAAAGGAATCTCCACTATCACATAACTAAGGTTTAAAATAAGGAACTTGAATCAATGGTTTTAAGCAAGGCATTACGTTAGAGTTTATTCTTTCAGCAGGTTAGATGCTGTTTCCATCAAGGATGCTGACACACACATGCTAGGGAATCGGACAGAATATTTGAACAGTGTTTGCTTCATACCTGACTATCTAATCCAAGGAATATGAGCATCATGAAGAACAGAGTTGCCCACAGAGGAGAAAGAGGCATCATGGTGACAGCTTTAGGGTAAGCAATGAATGCAAGTCCTGGTCCTGAAAAGGAGGAAAAGAAAGGAAATAATATATACCTGTATATGGGGTCTGGCTGAGATGGCATTAACTTTGGTGATGAGGCTAATCACTAATGAAGACTTGGCACATCAATTCTGCCTACATCCTGTCCAAATGTTTGAAGGTCAAGAATTCTGTTAAGGCATCACGGTGCTTTATGTTCTCCTTCGTGTGGATGTACAGCAAGACCCACATAAATAATAGCATGTGGTCCTTTGATTGCCATATTCCTTATTAACATATTCTGGAATATTTTTTTCTTTCCTAAGACAGCACTGTATCTGAAGCTTTGTGCAGGAACGCAGTCAATGTTAACAGATGCATCTTGGAAGCCATACATGGTGCTAGCCAAATGTCTCCTGGTTTGTTCAAACCTGCTCTGCATTTTTCAGTGCTGCTGCTGGTAGGTAACATTAATTCATTGGCTGCATATTTACAGAAATCTTTAAAATAAAACATTTTTGCAGCAGCATTGGTAACTTCTCAGATCTGCTAAAATACCATCTCACTTAGCTCAAATTTTCCTTCTCTTACATACCCGTGCCCATTTTTCAGACGCTGCAAACTGTCAGGCTGTAACAGCTTTTACTGAAGGTAGCTGGTTTTTAAAGCAGTGACACAAAGGCAGCATCACAGGGCTGACAACGGAGCTCAATAACTTTAGTGAAGACCTGTCAACACACTCCTGCTTTTTCATTTAACGCAGTATTTTCAGGCTCCTATTGTAGAATCATAGAACCATTTAGGTTGGGAAAGGCCCTTGAGATCATCTGGTCCAACCATTAACCTAACACTGCCAAGCCCAGCACTAAGCCATGTCCCTAAGCCCGATGTCTATGCGACTTTGAAACAGCTCCAGGGATGGCAACTCAACCACTACCCTGGGCAGCCTGTTCCAATGCTTGACAACCCTTTTGGTGAAGAAATTTTTCCCGATATTCAATCTAAACCTCTCCTGGAGCATCTTGAGGCCGTTTCCTCCTGTCCTGTCACTTGTATAGTTTCCAGGGTTGCTGCAGTCTTTTAAACTTTTTCTATATAGTTTTATAATAGTATAAGCCAGTTGTCTTGGGGGCTTCAGGAAAAGGTAAATATTTTCCATCAGAGTATCAGTGAAGCCCTACTTGCTTCACAGTTTTCCTGCTAACCTTGTCTAACTTCATGAGGGTCATTTCTCCTTCTCAACAGTCCAGCATTACACTGCTTTTCTTTCAGGGTGGCACTCCTGGTGTTTTGTTCAGTTTTAAGTGATGCTTAAAGATATTACACCCGTGAAGGTGTTAAAGAGCAATTAACTTTCATTGGATGCCCAACTCCAAGTGATGGAAATGATCTTCAGATGGTTAATTTTTCGTAAAGCTGGGGCTTCGTGCCTTTCTGGACACAAAACAAGAACTTTAATACTTCATACACCAGAGGGTCTCAGTGTATGTCCCTGGGCGAAAAACTTCCTGACATTAGGAGATGGCATTAGCTGTCTGACTGTCAGAAATCTGCATTTGGATAGTATACACAAAGCAAGACTTCAGAGGACTTCCAAAGATTTCTCCTAAACAGCTGGTTTCTCATGACTTTAATAGCTACATCTTTTTTCTTCTTCTTGCCTTTTTTTTTTTGTTTGTTTTCAGAAGGAACAAATATTTGTGTGGATTTCAGTCTGTCTTATTTAAAGAAAACTGAATGCTCCTTTCATGAGGATATAACACTCCAGGGGCATAACTGAGCAATATATCTCTGCTAAACAATCTTCTGGACGCTCAGCTGGAGTGAGCTTGTGTTATAATAGCTCCTTGAATATGAATTTGCTGCCATGCACAGTAACATTAATATTTTTCACACATAAAGGTACGACCATAAAAATAGTTAAGAACTCTCCTTATAGCAGTTATTCTAACAAGTCAGGTAACAGGTTTTTAGGACTACCTGCAAAACAGTCAACTTATCCATCAGACATGTCACAGACTGAGTATTCTGACAGTACCTCTGGGCATTTTTTGTTAACTCAGAAAACTGATTTTGGAACTTACCCGATTCTGCAACTTCTGCAATGGGCACGCCTTGTTCATAAGCCATAAATCCAAGAACTGAAAAGATAGCAAAACCAGCAACAAAGCTTGTGCCACTGTTCAAGCAGCAGAGCATGACGCAGTCTCTGAAAATACAAATAAAAAACATTACAGTTGATCTCCAGAGCCTGGGTTTCTGTCATATACTGAGCCATAGGACTAACAGAACCCCAGGCTGCAGGAACGGACATTCAGTTGCTCATTAAAGGGAAAGCTCCCAACTGAGATTATGCCTGAGAGAAATCAGTCAGGCGGAAGCATTTGCAGGAATCATAATACCCTTGCTTGTGTTTTAACTGGTTGGATTGCAAACCTGTTGCTACTCAATTCCTGTTCTTCAACAGAATCTTTAACGACCATGTATAAATATGGTAAGAATGGTGTTAATGGTTTCCCACAGCACTTGTGGTAATGTATTCCAGAGGATATGAACTCATGTATAAACCATATAAAAATGGTAGCAATTTGTTTTGTAGAAAAAAAACCTATTGTCAGATCTTAGCTAATTCTATTCCAGTTACAGTATATTGACAATATATATTCATATGAAATACAACTCCAGTTTGGTTTATCAACTTTTTTTAAGAAGCTGTGGTAATCAAAAGCACCATAGGTAATCTAAGAAGTGTTTATATACCTTAAAAAGTGCCTAACAAGTAGGCAAAGAGTGCAGGGCACTGATCTCTCAGACCCCTCTATCCTGCACATCAAACAACAACAATTACAAGAAATATTTATTTTCCCAGATTGGAAATATCATGATAGTAAATCACTTTAAAAAAAAGGAAAATGCTCTTGCAGAAAGGTGCAATCTCTCCCCAGAGCTCAGTGAAATATCATTGTTCATCCCGCTTTCAGACAGCACTTCAGGCTTGACAGATTTTTTGAATGATTTATCGTGACAGTCAGTCTGTTAAGACTGTTTGCTGTGAGAGGCAGCTGTGTCCTTGAGAAGGTAATAATCTAACCCAGATATCTGAAAGCAAATTAGGGCTCTAAAACATGGAAATACAAGGCAAGCCTGTAGCTCTGTCATACCTTAGTCTGGTTTATTCCCATCCTGCTACAGCTCTGAAGCAAATTTTTGTGCAAGCTATCTCTGAGAAGAAATGACCCTGTGAAACCTAACAGGTGCTGAATCCGCATCTTCAGTAATGATTCGCATATTTGTTGCAGATTTGTAGCAACTTTTTGAGAATCAGAGACTATGTTTGAAGTCCTGGTGTATATTCCAGCAAAACTCCTTTGGTAATCTCTCTCTCCTGTTGCTTGCTTCATTTGGTATTTTTATCTTGTAAATTTGTCTCATCAGTTTACTAAGTTGAAGTGAGGTGACCGCTTCCAGCAAAGTCAGTGACCAGCTGAACAACGGCCACTGGGCCAAGGGAGGCTTTGGCTCTCTCTCATCCCCGTATCTACAGTTAATTTTAGACATTGAGAATGGATTTATGTTTTCATCATCATTTCATACTAAAAAATTCCTATATAGCATATCATCAATAAATTGCCAAAATTTGTCCAGAAATTAAAAAGAATGAACAATTCAATTTGTAGATCAAAATTTAGACATGGAGAAGTCCAGTGTTCATGCATGGACTCTCTCTAACACTGCTTATTAGCAGGGGTAAATGAGTCCTTTAAATTACCTTCTGAAAATGGTCAGAATTCTAACCTGTTATTTATTTGCTTTTCATATGAAATTGCTTCCTGTAGTTATGCACAACCAGGCTAGTTACACTCTTTGGAGTTTTAAAGCAAAATAGCAATCTAAAAGAAAACAACCAGAAGCACCGAGTTTTTTGTGCTTTACAGAGATATAAAGCAAAGAAAAATATCAAAATATCATGTTCCTAACCATTCTTCTCAATGTATTTCAGCACTGAAGTAGCTCTGGAGAGATTCTCACCCCAGCTCTTCTCACCTAAGAAACCAGTGAGTTCAATGCTGAGAAATTAAAACTAAGTGTGACGAAATCCTGTCGATAAGAGATGTCAGAAAGATGCGTTTTTTTAATCCTTTGGGGGAAAAAAAAAGATACTGCTTCAGTGGGATGGATCTGGCTGCTCACCAGTCACACGGTGCCTCCATTTGGAGCAGCCTGTTTTCTGCAGATAAGATTTATTTCAGATAATTCCGAGGCTTCAAATGCAGTCCAAACAACAAGCTATTTTTTTCTGGTGAGTGGTGTGGCACAGGACATTTGAGAGCTGCTGGTTCCTAACCATGTGAAAAACGGTTGAGCTGGAGACACCTTGCTCCCTGTGCACCCTCAGAGCTCCTGGCACTTTCTGCTGCTTCCTCCTGAAGGAAGGTCCCAGGGCAAGGCCCAGGGTGTTTAAACTGGACAACCCTATATAACTGGATCATGTGAGAGAACAAGAGGAACACAGACATTTCTCCACGCACAGGGAGGACCCGTGAACCACAGTGCCGTAGTACACGACAGTTACAGGGCAGGTACGCATTTCTCCAAGGAAATGGGCAAAAGGGGGTTTTCACCATCTCCAGTTAGCGAGGTACCAATTCTTTTGACATAACACAGACAAGATCTGCCATTTTTCTTCCCCAGTTAGACACTCACAGACTGAACACTCAGTTCTCTAGGGACCTAGCAGTATTTCCTGTCCTAATAAAAACATAACCTCTGATTTTAATTTCCATTCTTCCTTTATCTTTGCAGGAATTCCACTAAGTCCTCAACTTCTGTTTTTCTTCCCTTACACAGAAGTGTGTAAGTTGTAGTTCAGTCCTTTTTTTCTGCTACATGAAGGAAAACTGAGAGGGGGATCTGGATCCACTGATTGTGAAACCAATGGATTTTAAAAAACAAATGCCCAAGAACCATCGGAAGGAGAACATCAAGTTTATCTAATTCTCCATCAAGTTTCTATAAGCATCCTTGGAAGGAAGGTATCAGAGCCTGACTGAAGCCCAAACTGGTTTCAAATGAAAGGAAAACTTCACATTTTAATGAAAACTTCACATTCTTCCAAATTAACATCTTGCCAATCACCTGAATAATTCAAGACACACATCCCTTATCCTCTCCCTGCCTGACGGCCAGGACACTGCTGGAAATGGATCCTGCCTTCCTTAAGGAGCTTCTCTGATCAGAGAGAAGAGCCCACAGAGCCTTTTGCATCTCTCCAGTTGCTTCCTTGCCTTCACGGGTCCCCCTCAAGACCAATTTCCATTCCTCTTTTCCTCTTAGAATAGCAGCTTGATAAAGGCCACATCTTCATTTGTTAAAAGCTTTGTCCATTTGTTGACAGTGAGTGAAACCCCTCATTTTTCCTCCACACCACCACAGCAGCGAACCCCTGATGCGTACATGGGCCTCAAACATTAAAACTGTCCTGCTGAGGTGCAGCCCCCGTACGAAGGCGCGGTGCTGGGAAACCACACCGTGTTTCCTCTGGTGGGGAGCTGCACTGTGTCCAGCAGGGAGCTGGAACAGTTTTGCAAACACAGAGCACTTGAAGCAGCAACAAGAACATTTTCCTCTTCTGTCTGCTGAGGTTGTCTGAAGTTAATCCGTCCCTTAAGAAGGTCTGAATGGATTAGGATTTCTTAGCTTGCAAAAAATTAGATGAAACATCAATACACCTTTCTTTTACTTATATGGGGGAAACATTGCCCGCTGATGGTACTGCCATTACTTTCATCTTTTCATAACAGTCGCTTTGATATCAACTGTTGTAAATCCAGGGAGGATCCGTATTAATGTATTACAATGAAAGATAACTAAGGACAATAAAAATTTCATTTCCTATTCAGAGATGTGAAGTGACTTGTTTGCAACTCATTTACAACGTTAATGAATTGGATGAGGTTGCTGATATGAAAAACCAATGTGCAGTTTAGATTTTCCCATTTCCCACTAAAATACCTGATGTCATTATTTTCCAATGGGACTTTCTCTTAGAAAAAAAGATTTTAGTAAAACAGTGTGCAAAAGGAGTGGAAGTAAATGTTACTATCAGACAATACACTGCAGGTATTGCAAAAGGCAAATTCATGGCTTGATTTTAATTTTGTTAAGTGCTAGTTAGAATACAAATATAATTCTGCTTTCCACTGCACAGCTGCTTTGTATGTCTCACTCTGTAAACAACCCTGTTTAACTCAGCTGCTTTCTGCAGTTAACTTCTGTCCTACTCATTTCCTTGGATTTGTTAAGAATCATACATTGGGACACAATAAAACCTGTCACATTCAGGAAATGTTTGAAAACATTTTCTTAGAGGAATTGCGAAGCTTGGATTCAATAAAAAGTATTCTGTTGGAGCATCTTGCTCAGGTGCTTTAAAAGAGCTGCTGAAGGTTTTTACAAGCTACGCTGCTAGTGTCAGAGGAAAAGAAGGAAAATTACATAAGCGCTCTGATTACACATCAAGGCTCCTGCTTTTTGTAGTAAGTTACAAAACCATAGCAAAAAGATTACTGCAGTCCTTGAGGCAGTGACAGAATCATTTCTAGATGGGATGCAACTGGAAAGAAATAAAAATAAAATTAAATAAGTGAGAAAAGGAGTAGTGCCTTTGTTAAAGCATTACTTATGCTCACTCGGGAAAACTTTCATGACCCACTGCTCTGCAGGGGCGTTCATTACCCTCTGCTGGGGCACCTGTATTGTTATTCTGAAAATACTGTCCACCAGTATTCTGAAAATACAATCCACCTGGGGAAGATTGTAGGGGACTGACACTACTTTATGCAACAAAACATTTGCAATTTTGGCTGTCACAGCCAAGCAAAGAGGAACTTACGTTGCTGCTAAGTTACTTTGCCTGCTTAGATGGCAAAGTACCCTTAACTGCTGCTGGATATTGTAGACATTCATCTGGTGGATACAGTCGTGCCTCTGGGGTTCCCAGTATCCCAGTTCCCTCTCTGGAGGGTCCTACTGTTTGTTGTTTCACTGACAGAAGAACAAATTGTTGCTAAGACACTGAAAGAAGGTGGCACTTTCTAAAACTGTCTCCTGAACTCTCCAAGTAACACTGTAATTTAGAATTGAAATACTTACACTTTTGAGGGCTTGGGGTGGTGCATTTGGGGTTCTTTTGCTTTTGCACTGTATTATTTCCTTTAATATTTTAGTTCTCTGTCTGGAGATCATAATGGAATCAGTACAATCAAACTGTCATTTACTGTCTTGTATTAAAGGCTGTTGAACAGTAGGAAGTCTAATTCAATAACTACTGGAGCCAGCAGCAAAAAGTAGTGCTCGTGTTCCTCCCAAGGCCATTAAAATGGAATGAGGATTTTATGTGAGTCATGTCCTTTTGACATTGATTCAGGAAAGACTAAAACCTCCTGAAGTCATTTGCAGTTTCCTTACTGATTTCTATGAAGATAAGCAGTGAAATGCCGTCCATTTCCACTGTGCTCTAGCTAGGAGCCAGTAAACTTTTTTTTTGAAAGAGTACCATTCAGAGCATGCTCAGGTGAGTTTTAATAACAGTTTTTTGTAGGACTTTTTTTTTTTTTAAAGCACATATAGGTTATGCAATTAAATTTTACAGACATGTAAGAAATTCAGTGTATTATACATGCAGTTGTGTATATATGTGCATACTGTGGCTTGTGGCTGTGCAAGCGTCAAATATGATCAAAAGGGATGGAAACACAAAATTTTGAAAATAGTTCCTCTGAAAGAATTATAAAAAACATTACAGATCTGAAAATAAGTGTAAAAATAAAGTGTGGAAGGTATTACCTGTAGCAGTTATTGTTATAGTTGTTGTAACTTCCCAGGGCTGTCAAGCACCCCAAGCAGATCGCATACGAGAAAAAGATCTGTGTGCCGGCATCCACCCACACCTGGAGACAAAAAAAATGGAGTGGTTAAAAAATGTCAAAAAGGACTCACCTTTATGCATATACTGACTGCAAATCTGCAGAGGCAGCTGTACAGGGTAACAGTGCCTGGCAAACTTTTTATGAGTCACAACCTTAAAAAAAATTGAGTTAAACTCTCCGCTACTTCCCAGTGGTATAAACAAGGAGTAACTCAGCTGGTCTTCACAGATTCAACCTACCTAAACAGAAAGAGAGACAGAATTTTTGGAGACCCTCACCCAGTATTAATTAATTATTTTATTAACACTATAAGGTGTTAGCAATTGCAACCTAAAAAGAGTCATCTGCCTTTATCTCATTCTCACTTGTTAATTATTTATTCAAATTTAAAAATTCAGTGTGAAAAAATATTCTAAAGACAAAATATATCATAATAGATAATACATAAGTTAAGCTGGGGAAAGAGAAGAGACAACTTATCGAGGGAAAGGGTTTTTTATGAACACTCAATGGCGCCTATTGGGCACCAGGAGATGGTTGTTCTGGTCACTGTACAATTAACAAATAAAAGTTCTGTAGAGCTTAGCAAGTAAGTAGCTTTGTAATATCATTATGGTAATGTTATATCCTAAAGTGATGCAGATATTAAACTCTAAATCAGAGAAAAGGCAAAAAAACCCCAAAACAAACCAAACAACAACAACAAAAAAACAAACAAACAAAAAAACAAAAAACCCTAAACCAACCAAGCCTGAGCTGACACAGGGAGATTGTTCTCACAGCAATCTCAGAACATTAATATAACATGCAGGTTTTTTTACTTTAAAAATACTCAAAAAAACCAGTTCATTTCATTCGACTAGAGTCTGGGTGTGTTATTCCTGGAGGTGAATATACCCTTTTAACTCCTGATTTTGCCATGAGAGCGATGTGAAGAACCCACATCCACACAGCTGCACTGTTACTTCCGATCCAGTGAATTCTGACTCCTGGTTTCCTGGGATAAACGAGATCTGTACGTTTTTTTTAAAGCAGAGAAACCAAAGTGCTTTTCAGAGAAGCAGCAAAACAGTGATAACCAGAGGCAATAGCTGTGTAGCCACGAGCTGCTCTAAGACAGGAAAGAGGTAATGCAGATAATGATTTCAGGACTAATAATAGTGATACTAATAATACTAATCAACTACAAATATATGAAGGGGATGTATTTGTTTTACATGTGATCAAGGGAGACCTTGGTCTCCGGGACTGGTGAGTGTTTCTGTTTAGGAATAACATTAAGATCACATGTGATTTGCATCAGTGGCTTAAATGGTTTCATTGCTGTCACACTGAATAAGATACAGCTGGTTACATCTCAAAGTTTCACCACTCGGTAAGGAAAGTGGCACGGAGAAAGCCTTTTGACAGACAGGCTCTTTAACAAGATCAGAAGCTCCCAGAAAGCTGTAAGGAGCATAGGTCAACTGAAAAGGCATGGTCGTCTTAAGCATAAAACCTAGGAAACTGGATCAGCACATGGAGAATCTGCTGTGTCCTTCCATTTCAGGTTTTACACAATGCATTGTTGCAGTCCTAAATTGAAATCAATCTAGAAATTCCATCAGAACTTGCGGCTGATGTTTAAACAGGAAGAAGGAAGGAATTTGATTTACTCAATAGAATAACAGAATTGGTGTAGCTTCTTTTGGGTTGGGTACTCGGAGAACCAGTGACATTTATTTTGTGATGACCATTAATATTTCAATTTCAGGTTTGTGAAATGGTAGAAACATCTGCAACTGATCAAGGAAGTGGCTGGAAAAACATTTTGGTAGCTAGAAAAACATGAGAGATGGACTAACCCTGTTGTATTTTTGTCACAAGCCCAGACATGTCAAAATTGTAAAGCCATGCAGCTGATATTACAGATCAGTTCTTCATGTTCTGTCCCCAAGAGCTAGGGACCATTTCACATTTAGCATCAGACTGCAGTACTCACTGGTGGTTAGAGAATTTGTTGAGCTACACAAATTGTTTATTAGTCTAAGTCACACCCAGTCTTAGTCATTCACAAACCGTCCCTCAGGGGAAGCTGCTCTCAGTAGAACCTCTACCGAGTGCAGATGGGCTCCTGTAGGTGCCACTCACAAAGCCAGGTGGCAGCCATCTGGCTCACGGCAACAAAAGCATTATCGGTTATTTCCGAGAGTGCTGAATTCGCAATATCTGGCTTAGACTAGAAGTTTTCAAGTACACGGAATGCATGTAGCACGATTCTGCAGAACAATGAAATTCTGAAGGACAGAGACAACACTGCCAGTAAGCTGCAAACTGAGGGGTCTGGAGCCAGCACTGAGGGCTTGATAAATTTCCGGCATGAGTAAATGCCAGAGGAGAGTACCACAGAACATCCTGTTCATGCTTTATAAACTTTGTACCTTCAAAATCCTTTGGTTCCGAGTTAGTTCAGTAGCATACACTCATAACTTTGGGGATGGAAAATGGCTTATAGTCTTCTATTAGCTCCTACTTTAAAAGATGGAACTGTTTCTTCTTACTTTTTTCATTTCATATTTAAAATGTTTCCGTGCCAAAACAAGATTCAAATTAAAGCACAAAACCTTTGTTATACATTAATATTTTAAAAAATCCAAATGCCAAAGGATAGAACCTTTATATCTCCTGTGCTTACATTTCTGCACCCAGGTTAAAGCCATTTTCCAGACACGCAAGGGGCAGCGCTACATTAGCAACAGTATAGGCAAACCAGAAGAATGCAAACGCCCGCTCAGAATAAAGCAGCACAGCTATTGCTCTACTCCTGTACAGAAATAATTCTTGCTGTCTAGGAAGAAGGGGCTATTCAATGAGCCCGTGCGATGAAGCTCTGTTCCCAAAGGCAGAAGGCAAAATAAACTTTATGGCACCACCTGCTTTCTCCAAGTAGAAATGACGTGTGACAGTGAGAGATTGAGTCTCTCCACTTCCCATTTTCTGAGTGTGTTGGTACAAACGCAATTCCACAAAACAGAATAAACAAGAACATTTTTTTACTAAAAATGGAAAGCACCACTTTGCAAAGTCCAGCTCTCAAAACTATCAATACCCAGACACTAAGTCTGCCTGGGTAACCTGAATTTGGCCTTTTTGTGTGCAGGTCCAGGACAAAATCTCCATTCACATGACTATTCATCTCTCTGCCCAGGGAGATGGATCGAGCTAGTCAGAGGATCTTGTTGTCTGGAGGATCCCTTCCCTCTTTTGTTGCCATGATTGTAGCACATGGAATGAATGAAGGGGGATAAAGAAGGAAGAAGGAGGACGTGCTGTAGTGAAGAGAACAGAATACTGCTCTGGAGAATTAGATTCTTTCCATGTCTCTACTATAAAGTTTCCCTGTGATGTTATGTCCATAAATCACTTAAACCAGCCCTTTCTCAAACATTCATTAACTGAGTAGTCCTCCTTTATTTGGTGTCCAAAGTGAAGTACAAAATTACTGAGCATTCACTGTTGCAACCAAGGTGAATGAAAACAATGTCTAGAACAAGTGAACAAACCCACAGTCCAAAAAGCCAGACTGACCAACTTCAAATTGAAAATCTCAAACGGACCGATGGCCTCTCATTGTAGCCTCAGTATGTATCTCTTTACCTCAGTAAGATGGGGTCACGCCATACACTGAGAACAAATTAACAGAGGTTTATGAAGCACGTGGACAGTGCAGAAATAAGTCACTTTGGAAGGCTGAGCCATTTTCTGTGATGATCAAGGTCAGTGTGATATGCAGTATATTTACAGGGCCAAGCAATGAGTGAAAAGGATAAAACAAAATATTGCATAACTGTCAGGAAATGAGCTTCGTTGATGCTGTACCTGAACAAAACTGAGACCTTGGGGAAAACTGGTTATGTGTTGAAACAGATTATTTCCATAATGCATGCAATAAAAATGAACATTGCTCACCTGAAGGACTATCATTAGATTCCAGGATTTTCTCTAACTTTGTATGTTCCCTTTTACCATCCATACTGTCTGTTTATATTTTCTATACACTACTATGCAGGCATTATGGAATCCTCCCATGACTGCAGGAAACACCTCCCAGGATAAACTGACTTTAACTGGCACTTCTGCAAGCTCTTAGAGTCATGACAAACAGCTGGATGTAACTCAGAAGGTGTAAAATTGTTCCACGTCTGGGGAACATGGGAAAATGAAGTAGTTCTTTTCAGTCTGATCCTCCTAAAAGATATGCAGTTTTTAAAAAAAAAATATGTTGTCACCCGAAAAGATTTATTTTGAACCTCAGCTAGGAAGCTATTAATCAGATTTCCCTGTTCTGTCTCACCATGCATGTCTCTGCGTATTAGTCCATAGGAAAAATGCACGATGCCTAAAATGCATGCTGAGGACATTCAGAGCAGAAGTGGGAGTGGTTTATTAAAAATGGGATACTTGGAAATTACATTAGTGGCAGGTTACATGTTCAAACCCACAGCCAGGCATCTCACAGCTCCATGCTGGGCTCTGGAGGAAGGCAGGACCCGGCCAGCCCACACCGCCTCTGCTGGGAGGAGCAAGGCTGTGGGGTGGGTAGCCAAGCTCTCGGGATAAACACCAGTTTATAGTTTAATTTTTCACTCTGTCGCTCAAATAATGGTTAAAATGGGAAAAGCAAACAAATGAGAATATAATTTTTTAGAAGTGGCCCAGTGCAGCACCTCAACCACTTCCTATACTCACTCCTTGTTCCAGCGCCTGTCTCGACACGCAGTCCTGTGTACCTGCACATCCTCACGAGCACCCTGCACACGGTAACAGCAGCCTCCTAACTGCTGATTCACAGGTGTACTGTGATCGCAAGGCAATTTTTTTCCTCTATTTTGAGTCAATAGATGAGAATAACCACGGTGTAACACTGGTGCTACTGTCACTGTGGCGTTAAGTAGGAAAGACCATATGTGGGCCTAAAAGATATGATGGAATTTACACACACACAAAAAAATCACAACAGAAAAGCTCTAAAGTGCAGACAGTGTCTGGACAACAAAGTATATGCCTAATTACACACAAAGCAAAGTATCAGGAATGAATAAAGCTGCTGCAGAGTACGGCTCCCGGATTTACACCAAACGGGAAAACAGTATTACTGTCAATGTCACGACAACTGGCTCTGACCTGTCACAGGAGAGGTGTCACCATTTCCTCCCAGTGCCGCTGCTCTCTGCACTCACAGCACCAACAAGGATGTGGGGGTAGTCGCTGTGGGTTCTTGATGCTTGTCTGGACTTAGACATAGGCTTTAGGTGCCTGTGTATTAGTTTCAGAGATTATTTTTTTATGTAAAGAAACACACATCACCCTTTGTCTTTTTGCAATCTTCTAAACTATATTTCACAGATTTCTTAATGGTACAAAACCACTGTGACACTTTGGTTTGAGGAGACACTTTAGAGAGTTTTCAATGCAATGGCTGATCTAAAAGAACTGCGACATCCATGTTTCTCCATACATAACCGGAAAACCAACCAAGCACTATGAGGATTCTTCCATTAAACAAAATGTATATATTGTTTATCTGGTTTTTTTTGTGACCTTTCCCATAGTCTACAGTAAACAGATCTGTTAGAAATGATAAACATGTAAGGGCTGCAGATATTTGTACCCACACACTTCAGTTTGCTTCCTTGAGTGTTTCTACCCCAATCAAGGGAATTAATTTCACATTGGTGTCTGAGTACTGGCTGAAATACGCATCATCCCAGTAAGTGTAGTTTCATAAATATGCACATTTATTTCAATTCTTACCAGTGAGATTGAACACCCACTTCAGCTGCAAAGCTCAAAGCATCTTAACTACAGAGTGCTTAATGACAACTCTGTAATGAAGCACTCTGTCTGAGAATATGGGAGACCTCATAGGCCAGTTAAATGCCACACTCACTCTTTAAAACATGATGTTCCAAATGTTGATAGTAATTTATTCCCCATTCTGTTATCAGAGAATGAGCAATCACTTTAGAGTTTTCTTTTAATTTAAATTATTCATTACTTTTTGATGAATCTCAGCAGTGTTTGTATTTTAAAAAACAGTTTGCCTTTGGTTTCAAATGAGAATTTTTAAAATAAAGCCTTTGCTGTCAGGATATAATAAATGAAATTTCAAAGTAAAGACACAGGATAGTTGCAGATTTTTATAACAGTAAGAATGCCTAAATAAAACAACGTGTTGCCAAACAGACTTAAATAGGAGCGTTACTAGAGTTTAAATCCTACACATGACAGGTTTAATGTTCATGTGCCAGTGTCTCTCACAATATGTGAGGAGGGTGCAGAAAACATCAAAAATTCATGTCAGCTACAGGACATCTCTACTTGTACTAGACCACAGGGTTTAGCATTTCCAAGGTGGCTTCCAAAGCATGTGATTTGTGAGTCTGTGGTCACAAAGCATCGTTTACATCCAAGCTATCTGGGCATTTCACGAGCTGTAAAAGGCAAATTAATGAATGGAGGAGACCACAACGAGAGGGCTAAACTAAGATCCGAAAAAATTAAGACAAAATCCATACGCAGTGTAGAAAAAAGAAGAGAAGATGGGCAGCAAATTGAGACTAAAAGCCAGTCACAGAACTCACACAAGGTGGGCAGGGTAAAGATCTTCCCTTCGTCTTTTGGGAAAAAGTACTGCACATTCTTTCATTACCATAGAGGTTTAGGTGCAACAGAACTGTAAGAAACTGTACAAATGCTAGGTCTTCATCCTGAAGTAGCACCTGCACTTAAAGAGTACCCCTGTCATTCATCAGGCAATTAATGACATGTTTAATTATGAGTACTAACAGAAGCTTTTAGAGAATCAAACAATTCCAAAAGAAGATGCCAAATGTGGCTGTGACATTGGCTTTCTTCCTCTCCTCCTGCACCTGCATTAGAGTGTTCAAGGGATGCCTTTGGCAACGCCAACGACAGCTCCCAGCACGGCCACAACAGGTCCGAACAGCTCTAATAATATCTGACATAGGAATACCCAAAATACATGCTGAGCAAAATTTGATGAAAAAAATGCAGTTTCTAAAGACTCTTGGAAAAAGTCCCTTCACCTCAGGTACTCTGGGTCTTTCTTTTTTATCAGTTCATCTCTAGAGACTGCTTTCAGTTAGCAGCCAACAGATCCAACTGAGCAGGAGCTGAAAATGAAAACCAAGGTGACCTTGCTGCTGTAACCCCACAGAAAAACAGCAGCTGCTTGTGCTGGGAGCCTGCATGTACAGTTCAGAGGACAATCGGATGCATAGACAGGTGCTACTGAGATACTCTGACCTTGTTTCCAGGTCAGACTGGAACCATTCTTTCCTCTCACGATTAATAGCCCTTCATTTTACACTGACACTAATCGAAAGCACTGTGATTGTATAGACGAAGGAAACATGAATAACTCGGCTATATTAAACCACACCAACCACCATCATACCCAATGGCATGTTTTTCCTGCATACATACTTGCCCGTGCACAAATCCTGCCCATGCAGAGGCTCCTGACCGTACCTGCCCTGGTGTAGCAAGCGGCAGGACTTCAGGGCCACTGGGCTCTGCTGCCCAAAAGAATATTTGGATATTAAGAACACAGAGAGCACATACTCTGTACTGTCACAGGAAAGTACCACACAGCCTGAAGTTTCCTAGGCAGTGAGCTTTACCATTTTTTATTTACAAGGCTATTTTTTACAGTCTTAGTTCCCATGGCTCTTAAATAAATGTCAGTATTATCACTAAGATGAACTTTTGAAGACATCAGGAAACTAAGAATTATTCTACTGATTGAAGTGTGCCTACACAGTGTAGGTTAATGTGCAACTGTAAGACCCATTCCCAGAACATTTTTTAAATTGCCATTGATTACAGTCCTCTGCTACAAATTACATTTTTATGTATATATGAATATATCTTCTAAGAACAATTATTAAATAGGCAGTAGTGGACGGCTGAGCATTTCACTTCTGATCTTATTCCAATTAAAGTAATTTTTTTCCAGCTCTCTCATGATGAAGAGCATTCAACAACATCACAAACTATTACGTTTGGCACGCTGTAGCATAGTTGGCAGTAGCAGGAGAGAACACCAGGATGCTAAGTGGGCTGCTGTATGAAGGCTGGATATATACACACTGGAAGGAAAGCAACAGGTATATGTGTGGCTTTTTTTTTTTTTTTGACACTTCCTATGTTCCTCATGTGCTAACCAAGATGAAGACTGTTATACATGACACCCCACCAGAAAAGACAGAGATTCATTTTGGATATTTTCAGTTTCAGTGCAGAATGCTTTGTCAAATGGATGGAGAAGCAGGCAAAGCACCTACATCTGCCGCGGAGCCCACACAGCGCAGGAACGTGCACTGGGTTAGATCCTCTTGTAAAAAGTGCAAAAAGTCATACTCTGGACAGTTCACTGCCATCAACTGAAATCTCTGTTCAAAGGCATGAAAATTAACTCGTTTTCATTTTTTTTCTCTAGTCGCTCTCTCATAATCAAATGAATTTTTTACTTCAATAGCAGCTAACGCAAAAATCAGCTGATGTCTGTGCTGTGCAACTGTGCAAAACACAGATTTCAGTCCAAAGTACTGTTGTACTCTCCAAAACAACCCAAATGCTTAGAAGGTGCAAACATTCAAAGTGGATAAATCCGCTCCCTGCATGCGTTCTGCTCTTTTCCTGACTAGCAGTACACTGATAACATATCTTATTCCTATGAATCCTGCAGAGAAAATTAAACAGGGAAGAATAAACTTTATCATTTTAATTTTTGCACATAACCGACACAGTTACTGTAATTGCATAGTTACTCATGTTTGAGTATAAAATAGCAGAGAAGACCAATTTTCTGATCTTGGTACATGTTTAGTTTACAAATCTTTTCAACAGAGTTAATTAACAGAGACACATTGATTTAGAAATCATACAAAAAGATACTTCACAAAATTAAACTAGTTCATCTCTGGGGTCACAATGAAAAGCTTTTTGCTGCCTAGGAAAACACGGCTTCCCCACTTGAAATGGAAATCTTGGAACAACCAGCGAGCAAACCAGACTGTTACAATGCCATTTTAAAGTAACTTTTCTGAGTAGAACATTACTTTAACCAAAGGCACAGGCTGAAGGTTCTGCGAACTTATAAGTCAACCATCGTGGTAAACCGTTCTGAAAGTCACTGCCACAACAAATATACTTTTAATAGTAGTTCAACGTACTTTAGATATAATAACATCCCATTAAATATACTCCTTTAAAAGAAAACTTTCAGTGTCTAAATTTATCAAATCTTCATTTTTTGAACCTATGCTAGAAGCGTGATGTAGAAAAATAAGGATATAAATCAGACTACTCCCTAAAAAACGTGTCTGTCCTCTGGCTACTACTCAGTCATTGGTGTAAAAGAGAGTCAAGCACGATGTTTTACAAGTGCAACACAACTCCTCCAGGCTTATCCAGATGGCAAGAATAGTACTAAAATATCCCTCCGTTATCTCCATGCAGCCTCACTCAACTCCAAGGAATTGTGGCTGAGGGCAAAGCTGGGGTCCCCATTTTCAGAAAAGTAAAATAAAACAAACCTGCTGGATCCAAGCACGCTGGCACCAACTGTGCTACCTAAAGTAAACAAGCCCTTTAGCCCCTGCTCCCTGTCCCCAAATGCCCTCTTGGGAAAAAAAGAAAAACATTTTCAAAAATAAAAGGAAAAATTGTCTTGTACTCTCTCAACTCAATGGGAAATGTCATTAAATGGGAAACTAAACCAAAACAAAATATGAACTGTGTACTGTGGAGAGGCAGAAGAAAAAAAAAAAAAAAAAGAAAAAGAAAAAAAAAAGTTGAGTTTTGGATACAGGACTTAGTTTGTTTCTGAAGTTACTACCCAGGGGATTTTAAACAACACAGCTTCTGAAAGCAGAGCCTTCATTAGAGCAGGAAAACACGACTTAAACGGTCAGGCAGAAAATGGCTGAATTAAGCTCCTTTCTCCCTCTCTTTAATGGTCGTGATTCTCAAAAGATTAAAAGTAGGTTAGGCGAATAATAAACCAGCTATGTTTCTAGTGTCTACCTGACAACAGCTTTTGTAGAAGTGAATAATTACATGAAAAACACTTCCTTTCCACCTCTCTTTGGGATTTCAGTGGGTTGCTAGGCAGTCCCGCTCCTACCTTCTGCTAATGTTTCTTACAGATGGGATGAATGCAGCATGGTCATTATGAGAACGGGGAGCTGAGGGGGAGAAGGACCTAAATACTTGGAGTTCTGTTTATTCATTGCTGCCTTTGGAGACCAACACTATAGCTCAGATTACTTTACACCTATTTAAATGCTAATTTTCTGAGGCATAATTGTTAGCCAAGTACCACCCTGTTAAAATGGAACAGGACCTTGCACAATGCGGGAGCCACACCAGTAGTATGTTGCTGTGTTGCCAGCCAATGTTGAAAGTCAGGTGCTGGAGCAAAGTGTACTGAGGTTCCTTCTGGGACTTGGAGGGAGAATTCTTTCACTCACTCTGACTGCTTTTCATGACCAAAATAATGTTCGTTATGAGAGTGCTTTACTTCCCTGAACTCCTTAACCCAAACCTTAGGAGATACCTTGAGTGCCTTGGCACGATTCCAACACCAGCAGCCACCAAGTCCTGCTGTACTTCCCTTTGTATAGTCATGAGTGCACTCATATAGGTTACGGTGTATGTTCCTTAAAAAAGAAACAAACTTTATCCAAAAATGATGCATCTCTGCAGAGCACTAGCTCTAACGGGGGCTTGGGTGCTCATTTCAGATAGCAGGGGGGTGCGCGTGGCTGTGGGAAGGGCAGTGAACCAGGTGCAGGGCTTTGTGGGTTCTTAAAAAGTGTCTTTGGGTTCCAAACTCTGACTTCAGTTTTCAGAACCTGCAACTCACTCTGATTATGGACTTGTCAGTTAACATCCCCAAAGTTACCTCCCTCAGAATGGTACAACAGGAGACAGGGAAGAGACCAGAGGCTTTGGGTTCACTTCCCGGTCAGCACAGATGGCAGGACTCAAATACACAACTAGCATGCCATTATGAGAAATCCCAACCTGGTAAGAGCTAAGGTGCTAAAACATACTGCATTTTGCATCCTTATTTTACCAGTTTCTTACCAGTTGTCTCCTTGACTCAGCTAATCCCTGAACACAGCTAGCTGCACGCCCCATGTGCCCCACACATTCACATAACTTGGCTTCCAAATTTAACATCATTACAGAAACAACAGAAGGTAACAGCTCCCAGCTATAAATGTTATTTCATTAAATTGTATTATAACTACAATTAACTAACTTATTAAAAGAGCAACCTGTGCTTCCTACTTCACCCACACTATGAAAGGTGCAAGTCTCAGATGGATTTAACTCTGAGATGCTTGTTTGTGTGCTTCCGTTCCTAACCTCTGTATTATCTCCATTTCTAACTCTCAGACCTCAAGAGGGCTCTGAATTCCAGAACACTGGATACTCTGGTGACTTCAGTTTTTGCACAGTGGTAGACCTGAAAGCCTGCTTTTTCTGCATAGCGTTGTCACCACAATGACATCTTGGAGACCTGGAGGCTCAGAGGAGTGCCTGGGACACTACAGGAGCGGCAACACAGGTGAGAGCACGAGCACGCTCTAACCTCTGTGATGTAAAGTGATGGCCACGAGAGCACCCTTTTAGGTTACCACATTCAGAGATGAAGTCTGTCACACAGTTACATCACAAAAAGGAACTGCAGGTGTCTAAAATGGCATTATTAAGGCATAAGGCTTTGGAGCTGCTCTCTCCAACCAGTATTTCCTGACCAGCCAAGAAATTTAAAGGTCTGAAAGAAATAATAGATGGCTATCTGATGTTCCTTGTTAAAGAACTTTCTTCGATTTAATAGCACCTACCCCTTATGCCTTGCTTGATTTCTTCTGTACAAGTATACAAAATCCCAGGAACACTTTTCATAGGACTTTCCCCACATGTAGAATGAAAAATATCTAAGAAAAGAACAAATACTTGGCCAGGACTATCTTTATTTGAGAGCCAACACTAAATTTCCAACTTTGCCCCAAAGAAACTATCATCGTAGATGGGATGAGTCCAAGATTTTCTCTAAACTATCTTTATGATAAAACTCACATGTTTTCAGTTATACCATATAGTTACAACAGTTGCCTAGAATACACATAAGGAGAAAGTTATATTGTAATACAGAATTTTCCCTTAAAATATATACACAGAAATATACAAGAAATATTACTTGTATGAAAACATTATTGTCCCTATGATGAACACAATTTCTGGGGAAAAAAAAAGTCAGCGAGTAGCTGGAAGAGTTCTGTGTCTGAGCGATAAGGAATGAAAATTGTCTTCAGCAGATTGGTAGCTTAAATTTGGGAATCAGGCAAGCTGGATACCTTTTAAAAAAGGTATTGATAAGAGGCAAAAATATCATTAAATCCCAATATCTCTTGGGAGCAGTACCTGTTTTTTTCCCTGACTCATTTCTTGTAGCTGCATACCAACTGTACCTAGAGTTCAGATCAGCAGGACGGTCAGCATCATTCCTCTGTGATGAAGCCTGCTTGTATGGACAGTTCTTGGTTACTGAAGACTGTCCTGCATTCTGAAAAGGTAAAGCCATTGACTGCTAGAGCATCCACATGTTCCTGTTGTGCTGTATAGCTCTCTTGCAGCATGCCTTAAAAGCAGCAAAAGTTTCGGCTTCTCAGACACTTGCACTATTATAAAGGTTCAAGCATTTGGAAAAAAAAAAGTTGTTTGGTTTGTCTTTTTTTCATTCTGTGCATAATATGAAAAAGCAGAAAAAATAGCCATTGTCTTTCTTTCTCTTTCAATAGAGAGTGTATTTTTAGTGGCCTAGAGACACCAGACTTTACCAGGTCTTTTGGGGGCAGGTTTGGGGGTTGAGGAATACTTGATATCATTTCCTATAAATGATAAATAAAGATGCTCAATTTTTAAAAATAAATGCAGGAAGTGCAGTTAACTAATTTCTAAAATGAGGGTGTTGATTAGTGTTCCTCTTCCTGATGGAGACACTACACCAAACGCTTTCAGAATGAGGTATCTGGCAGCTCCCGCATACACTACAATGCCTATGGACAGTCAGAGGAGTTGCAAAATCCTGACACTCAATTGCATTAAAGAGATTGATGAGAGAGGCCATCCGGACTAATTTCTGGAGTATTCTGAATCCAAACCAAGTCTTTTTTTCTTCAAATATTCCATTTGCATAACATTTACCAGAAAGCAGGGCTCTAGCGCTGGTTTGGTTTTTAGGTTTTCAGGGGCAGTGTGAGGCAGGAGTTCTAGCAAGTGTATTAGGGGTCCATGTCCCCTCAGCAAGTCCATCATCTCGATACCCAACTGCTGCTACAGAGCTGCCTGACTGTACTATCACGGTGACAAAACAAATCCTTCTCTGATAGCTTTTTTGTTTACTCCTATTACTTTCTTAAGATTCTCATTCAGCATCCCTGAAGCCTGGAGAACATTGGAGATATTAAACACAGTATTCAGCCCTGATTGCAAATTCTTTAAAAAGGACTAAGTGTTTTGGTCATGAATCGTTATTCAAATGATTCATCTCTTCACACTGAAATTCAGAGGAAACTATATTTAGGCTACATACCATTAGGTTAAATGTTATTTAATGTAACTTCTTTAAAAATCAAAATTCTCAAGAATTGTTTTTAAGCAATCTTCTTAAGAACACTTATCTTAAAACCCACATTTTTAACAAAGTCTCTAAAAAGAACAGAGTTTGAAACAGAAGAAAACACAGTTATAGAAGCATGAGAATTATTTGATCTTAAATTCTTCCTTTTATTGAAAAGAGCCTAAACCTCACACTAAACTAAGTTTTCCACAAGGGGATTTCCATTCATTTCTGCAATTTAGACACTGTCCAAGTACCCACTGATGAATGCTAAAATGATACATAAACCCTGACTAAAGCAGAGCTTGAGAAGTAGAATGTTGTGTATTGTATGCGTGATATTAAACAGTTATTGTTGTAGAGTTCTGACCCAAAGGTTTCAGATGTATTGATGTATCATTGTGGAGGACTAGTCATTTCGTGCAGTTTTGCAGAGACTGCAAATTGACTGTCTCCAATGACTTCTGGTGTCTCAAAACATTCCAGTTGCAGATAAGAAGATGGCCAGGAATGCACCAAAGGCCTTACTATCAACGGACTCAATCGACGAGGCTCTGATAAGGCGAAGCCTCCAGGCCTCATGATGTCCAGTTGTAGATAAGAAGACAGCGAAGAATACATCGAAGGCCTTACTCCATGGACTGACAAACCCCCTGCTGAGTAAGGCCTTCAACGATGAACAGCAAACCCCTGCTGAGTCTAACATGGACTCAGTCTTGCTCTTACAACAAAGCAGCAAATACATGCGGAGCAAGGCGTTGCCTCCGCCTATAAGAGGTGAATAAGCAAAGAGAAGGTGTGCTTGCACCCACCACCTGAGGACTCCTGAGATGCTGACAGACTGACCGAGCAACCCCCCCACCCCCAAGATGTCAACGCTTTTCTCCAAGGATCCAAAGTGGTGAAAACTTTTCTCTTTCTTTTCTCTTTTTCCTTTCTTTTTCTCT
>NW_010131660.1:28956-29627 GCF_000699245.1 Pterocles gutturalis | reverse complement strand
GTGTCCGGGGGATGGACCCAAGTCTCTCCCCACCGCGTCTCCTTCTTGATGGCAGGAACTGGACAGAATTGGGGCAGGAAAGGCAGAGGGGAGGCAACAGCATCCTTGGATCTGCAGGAATTAGCCTCGGTTGTGTCACAAGCCAGCAAAGTTCCTCATTTTCAGAGGAAGGAAGGAAAAAAAAGTAAAAAGAAATAAAAATCAATCAGCCGCAAATTATAAATAAAAGAGAGATGAAAGTTAAGAGTGAAACTAAACAAAGCCCCAGGTGGCCCTCTGCCCGAGGCACTTCTGCTAATTTTAGTTTCTTCTCTGTTCTTCCCTGAGCTGTTTGGTTCAATGACTGGATGGTTTTGGAGCACTTACTTTCCTGCAACTGCCTAAAGCGTTACACGCTGGGATGGTCCAACCTGGGCATCAGCACAAAAGGGAAAGGCAAAGAAGAGCTGCCGTCCTCGTCATCCCACCACCACGCCAAAGCCCCGCTCCAGGGGGATGCCATCACATCCCCATACCGGGGGGCAGCAGGACCACGCCACCGTAGATGTGCCACCTGCATCCCCTTCCAGCGCCGAGCGTGCACCGGGGCATGCAGCCGCCTACAAACACATGTCCTGTCCCCAGGCTGCCCTTGTACAAACCCCCACACACCCTCTCCAGAGGCTGCAAGA
>NW_010131660.1:18666-28557 GCF_000699245.1 Pterocles gutturalis | reverse complement strand
CCCACCGACGCCCCCGCAGCCCACCAGCATCCCTCCCATCGATGCTCCCGCAGCCCATCAGCATCCCTCCCATTGCACTCCTCCACTCCCTGACAGAACTGCCGCGGCTCTGCTCAGTGCCGGGGAGAGGAGCCGTTTGGCAGCCACCATGTTTATTCCACAGAGAGGAAAAAAGGCAGCAGCCTCACAGAAGCATCCTATACAGCAGAATGTATTTAAATACCTAATGAAGGAATAAATCTGCGAGAGGGAGACATTTACTGCATACTTATTCACACAGAGCCTTTGTGCGGGCGGGGGGGCGGCGGGGCTGCGCACTGCACCTGCGCTCCTGACAGCCGCTCCGCCGGGGTAATGAATATGGCAGGATCCTATTAAATGGGACTCTACCTGTCAGGGAGGATATTGAGCGCTCCCAGCCTTCACATCCATTCCTGAGGACTCGGCTCTGCTACGACAAGATGCAGCACCTTATCGACAGGGACCTTCCCGGGGGTCTCAGAGAGCAAACAAGGAGCTGGGGGGGCAACAGAGACAGATTGGGCCACTTTGCAGCACTAGTTTGCCTCTGCACAAGACAGGAGGGTGTTTTTATTTTTTTTTTTAACCCTCCCAAGCAATATGTCAGAGGGTAGGAATCACGAACTGGCAGCACATCCCACAGCACAGGCAGGGATGAATGCCACAGGCTGTGCGGAAGCAGAGCACTGGACCAAAGGATGTGGGTGATGGTCCCAGGAGGAAAATTACATCCCACTTGTGCCCTCACGCCCTGGAAATGGGCTTCCTTCAGCCGGGGCAGAGCCTGGGTCCTCTGCCATTGCACTGCAGATAAAAAAGCACATTTTGCTTCTGTTACTTCAGCAGAAGCAAGCTGAGTGGGGATGCCTGTACCAAGTGGATCACGTTTGTCTGGGTTTGGAAGCAGAAACACCGCAGCCCGCCCAGGCTGAGCCATACCCCGCATCCAGCCATCGCTGCTTGAGATTAGACGGAGCAAGAACCGCCACAAACCCGCGTGTTAAAAGCTGAACACCACGAGCATCACTCACAGTCCTCCCTGCCCTGTGCCACAGAGCCATCGCCCCATGCGGGGTGGGTTTGCCACGTCCCCACAGGGCAGGGACACCCGGCAGGGCGGCAAGAGCGAGCGCGGGGCGGTGGGGATGAAATGCAAGAGCTCAGCGTTCGCTTGCATTTTACATGTCAGGAAACTAAAGGCACCAGCGAGTACTCCTGGAGCACCCAATCTCATTCCAGCAGCCCCACAGCATCCCTCTGCCTCCAGCCATCGCTCTGCTTTCAGTTCTACCTCCCCCACTGCCCAAACCCAGCCAAACTCATCTCACCCTTTGCTTGCCCCGCTGCCTGCCCTCCCTCCCCCCCTGATACAAAAGGTCAGGTTTGAAATTCAGGGGTCAGAAGAGAGAAACGTAGCGGGGTCAGGGGTGAGAGAAGCAGAGAGGGAGGAATTTCACCTCTCCAACCATTTGCTGCCATGAATCAGCCGCCACAGAGCTCCTGCCAGGCACGGGGGTGCTGGGCTCGGCCAGGCTGGTGGGGGCTGAGGAGGGTGCAGCAGTCCCGGCTCCCCTGCAGGCTTCTCTCCTTTTTTTTTGGGTTACCTCAAGCTTATCAAGACACCAGCAGAAACACACCTTAATGCCAAACCCCCAAAACAAAAGCTCCAGCAGAAACAGAGCTAGAGGAAATGAAAGATGTGCCCGGCACATCTGGATTTTGCATTTTCCATGTGCGGAGCTGAGCGAGGCGACCCGAGAAAGCAAAGGTCCTGCGGGTCCCTCTCCAGGTGCCTGCTCAGGGGAGGGAGCTCGGCTCACGCTGCCTCTTTGCGAGCAGGGTCTGGGGTGATACATCATCCCACATGGCTTATGTCATCACTTATGCCCTGAACGCTCGCTTTTGGTTTTTTTTTTTCTTTAATCTACATTATCACATACACTCGCTATCTGCCAGACATCTCCATTAGCTCTTGTTTTCCAAACCGCTTCTCCTGGAGCTCCGCAGCCAGAGCCAGCCACTTTGGGAAACTCTGAAAGGGCTCCTCTGCTCAGGGATTTCACATCAGCCTCTTTCTGCTGAAAAGGTACCAACAGCAACTATGCACAGGAGACAACGCACGCACCGCGCATCCCAGCTGAAAAGGTACCAACAGCAACTATGCACCGGAGGCAACACACGCACCGCGCATCCCGACCGACTCACAGGGTGGCTTAAAGGGAGCGGAGAGCGAGGGATGAACACGGAGCTGGGACATCCTGCTCCGGAGCAGAGCGGCTGGAGACAAGCCATCGCCATCCGTGTGTCCCTGAGCCATCGCCACCCGTGTGTCCCTGAGCCAGGGTGGATGCAATGACGCCCAGGACAGAGGGCAGCCCCATCTCAAGGGAAGGTAGAGCTCTCCGGCTGAGCAAGCGCAGCTGCAACGGGGGAATATGCTGCGAGAGCAAAAACCGCTGTTTTCATGTAAATGTCCCTTACAATAAAAGAGTGAATGAAGAAAGCAATACATACAAACAAGAAATAGTACATTTGTGCTAGAGAAGCAGAAATGGTTCTAAAAAGAGAGCTTTATCAACATTTTCCAGAAGGCATCGGCTGTTCTTTAACGCTCCTCGAGGAATAACACATTGATCCGTCCGAACCCGGGCTGCCTGGTGCCCCTGATCACAGGTTTCTTAACAATCCCAGCCTCCACGCAGCACACTTAAAAAACATCAACTGGTTTGTTTTCTCAAGCAAATGTTGAGCCGCTGTTCCCGCACCCCATAACTGGCATTTTGTGCTGTTTGCCCTCTATCTGCACAGTTTCTGCAGCCGTTCCTGCAGCATTTCCATGGCAATCCGGACCCCAGAGCTGCTGGTACCAGCCCAACCCCAGTCAAACCCCACCTGTGGCAAGAAGCTTTCCCCTGTACACAGAGGATTTGATTGTCTGTTGTCCCTTCATTAAATGTCCTACCAGCTCAATGGGAAAAGTGCTGGAAGCGTAGGACATTTAAACATATTTATCAGTTGATTACTAACAGCGAAGCTCAGTATTTATCTTGTTTTATTTGCACTTTGGATTACAAAGTAATTTTCAGACAAACTCCCTGGAAAGTGAGAAAGTGATACTATCCCCTTTCCTGCTGGGAAAACCGCAGGCAGAAAGCCTTCTTGTCCTTCAAGCTTCTCAGTTTCTTTTCTAACACACCTGTGTCCCTCAGCCTGTGCCTTCCAGATTATTCCAATTGTTTATTTCTCAATAACAAGACCAAGTTCCCAATGTGAAAGGCTCTGCACAAGGAAAAAAAAAAAAAAAAAGCATGAAAAGAAAACCAGAGAGGGTCAGCCTGCTGCCCCTTGGCTTCAAAGCTCTGCAGAATGATTTATCCCAAATACACTCAGGAGGTGCAATTGGCCTGAGAGTCAAAAGAAAGGAGAAAGTGGGAGGAGGGAGTTGTGAGTTTGTTCCAAATCTGCCATTTCCTAATTTAAGCACATAAGAGCAGGATAGCCCCATCACTTCTGCATGCTCACTTGCATTTGTGGTACAAAGTCTCTTGGAGTGGGAAACTTTAAGAGCATCAGGCAAAAAGCATCAAAAGAAACTGGGAACTGAAAGCAGGCAAAAGGATGCTCTGTTTTCCCACTAATCAGCCACTGGCTGCAGGATGACTAGCAAAAGCAAACAATGCATTAGTCAGCCAAATGTTAACTCAGAGCCGCGAGGCTGCGAACGCTCCCAGCGCTGGGGAAGGTAAGTGCTCCCAGCTGGAGGCACGGGGATGTTTGTTCGAAAGACCTTGTTCTACCCCCGCGTCTCCTCCTCACCCTTTTTTCTTTACTTTGAGCAGCCCAAGGGACCCACTCCTGTTCTCGCCAACTAACGGGGATCTCGGGATTGGCATCCTCTCCAAGCAGCGAATGCAAATCACTCTCCAAGTTAGTGGCAATGACCAACTTCCCAGGCCCCGCTGCTTTTAATGAGCTGAGGAGGGGGAGGAGGAGGCCGAAGCAGGAGGAACAATTACCACCGACAGCCCCGGCAGTGCTGCACGCTGCCTCACTCGCACGCTTTGTGGGATGCTCAGGCTGGTTTGTGCAAGGCCTGCAGGCAGGTTTATGAGATTAAAGCCCAGCACACAATAAATAGAACACCATTTACATTATCGGCTTTTTTTTTCAGTTTCCCCAAAAAAAAAAAAAAAAAAAAAAAAAGCCCCGCATTGTATAATAGCTAGGCTGTATGATGTGTACATTCATTTTAAATGCACATCGCTTTCATCTGCATGTATCTATGTGATGCAGAGACGTGTAACCGAGTGAGAAGGAACAACTGGGAGAAGTGACAGGGTCCCCAGCTGAGGGGCAGGTAGGGGACGACGGCCAAATGCTGCCAAAGCCACTCACTGATGATTCCAGGCGTGCCCATGCTGCTGCCTGCGCTCTGCTCCCTGCGTGCGTGTCGGAGGAATCCTAAACCCTCATTCAGCCAGTCCTGCCCCAGTCCCAGCGGGCTGCCCAGTATGGACTGGTGATGGCCAGTGACCGGGAGCACAGTGCAAACCCCCCGGAACAACAGCTCCGGCCCAGCCAGCCATTGTCCCCTCCTTGGTGGCACTGCACGGTGTTTGTGGTGTGGCAGCAGAGCCCAGAGCACACAGCTGGGAAAAGGTTTGTGATTTTACAGCCAGGGAATGGACACACAGGGAAACCTGCCCGGAAGGGAGAACTGCCCGACAGATGGGAATCACTGCCACGGCTCCTGGGTCCCAGGAGCTGCTGCCGTCGCTGGCAATAAGCAGCACTCGCATTCACGCTCAGTATTTTGTTGCTCTTTTCATCCAGGTCACAGCCAGGCAAGCCCATGGCCTCACCGCAGACCCTGGGGAACTCCTCCCGTGCAGAATCCCCCCCCCTGGGCTCTGCACTGCCCAGCCCCTGGAGCCCCCTGCCCGGGCGGGGGTCCATCCCCCTCCTCCCTGGCTCAGCCTGCACAGAGCTCCCCGAAGGGCTGGGCAACACAGGCATCTGCCTGGCCGAGCATCTCGGCAGAAATGAAAAGAGGGTAATAAAAGGCAGCGGGAGGTGGGGAAACAATGCATCACCCCGGGCGTAATGGACTAACGCTAATATAGAGACTGGCCGTGGCCAATCCACGCCTGCCGGGAGCATCCATAAATATCGGGCAGATGTTCAGCGATGGATTCGCCTTCACAAACCCTGCGGTATTTTACAGCCCCGCTAACGCTGTCGTTACCCTGGCCAGCAGCAAACAGCAACTGGAACAACAATGAGTAGCAAGCTTGATTGTGGGATTGAGGAAATATTAAAGGTGGCATCAGTCAGACACACGATGGAAAGCCCAACAGGAATCCCATCCATGGCAGTGCTGCTTTTGCACGGCACTTTGCTCCCCGATTTTCCCCCAAATCCCAACCTTTTTGCCACAGCAGCAGCTCAGGGGCTGTGCCAGCGTGCAGGGTTCTTCCTGCGGATTCCAGGCACATTTGTGTTTTCCACATTCATTTTTTTTTTCCCCTCAAGGAAGCATTTATAGAAGCAACATAGCGTGGTCTTCTCACAGTATTCCTTGCCACCCGGGGATTTAAGATCTTACAAATGGACCAAAACCCATGTTATTTTGACCTCTGAGGATTTTAAAAGCCTGCAGAAAAACATATATATAGTAAAGAAAGCATGAACTACTTGACTTATAAATAGAAAGGCAGGAGTCTAAACACTGCCCGCCCCCCAAAAACCAACAACATCCAGAACACGGCGACTTCTGCAGATTTACACTTGGAGGAGAGCAGGGGACAGTCAGGAAAACCAACATGGATTCACAAAACAGTTTGGTATTTCCTGATATTTTTCACTTCAAGAAGACATGCATTTCTGAACTAGATGAAAATGGAGCTCTGCTTCTGGCACAAAACGGAGGAGGAATAACTTCTGCCTCACTTCATCCTCATAAAGGAGATAACACCTCTTCTTACGAAAGGTGTGGGGATTAATTATCCTCTAAATATATGAAAGAAAAAAAAAGCAGATGTGCACAAGGGGGAAAACCAGCCTTTTTGGTAACTAATTCCCAGCAGTTACTTTGGTAACTAGTCTCACAGTACATGGACTGATGCAAAACCCCCCTTACCCTCCCGTGTGCTGCTCCGAGCGCTATTCCTGCCTGCATAAAAAACTCTTTTTTTCTTATTTCACTTGCTCTGACAGGCGACAGATAACAGAACTGGAGGAGTGAGGCCAATTTCATGTTTTTGCGAGGTGGCAGGGACATTCCCGAACTGCTCAAAACCAGAGTCTCAGGGACTTGGCAGCTCTGCCTCCTCTCCAGCCCTGGCACGTGCACATTAGTGCTCTCCTTTGATCACTTTTCCTATTCCCTTGTACAAATTCCAATTAATAAGTAAGACTCCAGCTCCTGGCTACTAACAATAACAAATGTAAGGGATCATATTGGGGCATTTTGGAGACACATTTCTGGGGTCACAGCTTGCAAGAACCCTTTTTACACAGATGGACGCAAAGAGGAATCACTCTCTGAGGCTGGAAAATCCTTGGTTTTGGAGGAAAGGGATCCCAGCCTCCCCCACCACACCAGAGCAAATCACCAGCAACACGGTACCAAATAAACACCCTCTAATTTCATGCCCTAGGGCAAGAAACAGACTTGTTTCTCAGACCTTTCAATTAAACACCTTCTTCAGCCAAGCAGGAATCATCTGCCATTCACACCTCTGCTGGGACACCCAGTTCTGCGCTCGGAGAGCGATGGATTGATCACGGAGCCAGCAAAGCACTGACCTTACAACCCACAGCCAAAACCAGGCATCTCCTCTGGAAGGCGTCTGCAAACGGACGCTTTTCATCTGCTCAGTAACAGCCTGACATCCCCTTGGCTTCTCTGCACGCTGATGCAACTGACTTTTTCCTAAAGTACTGCGGAATGCATGCGGGGGAGATAATTAAGGACAAATTAAAAGGATGAGATAACCATCCATAGAATGAAGTCAGATAAGGGCAGGTTCAGACATATATTTCATTGTGAAAGACCTGTTTTATTCCCACTAATGGAACAAATTAAATCAGCCAAGCTGAATAAAACTATCACACACCAAGATGCAACAACACACTTAAAGCTCGCCTTTCCCTGACTGCGTAATCCCATCAGTTATCACTATCCCCTGCAACGTGGAGATTCGCCTTCGTTGAAAACAAGGACAGACATCGCTCACTGCACATTCAGGCACTCAACAGGTAAACAGCAATGCGTTTTCAATCACGAAAACTAGTTACAACACTATGTATTTTCATGTAGCACTTCTCCTCCAGACAGATCCCGGGCATCCCTTCCCGGGTGACCTTGCATGCCAGAATCGACCCGAGCCGCGGGCAGCACAGCTGCAACAGGACAGTGTGTTACAGGAGTTCAGAACAAGGTCTGATCCCATTTATCCAGGAGGAAGGGGTGTGAATGGAGACACACACACACCATCCTTCACCTCAGGGCATCTGAAATAACCGAACCTGGGTTCTCGCCTGTAGCAATGAAGTTTACACTGAAGGCAGACCACGCAGAGCACTTTCCGTTCCCTTTGTATAAGCCATCTGCGGATGCAGAGCCCAGCTGCCAGACCTAGCCGGGATAGCTCAGTTCCAGTCAGCACCAAGAAGCATGTCCCAAACCTCCGAGCATCTCCAAGCACGTGGATCAAAGCCTTGTTGTCACGGGGGCAACTCAGTGCGGGGTGCAAACCAGCTCCACCATCAGCATCACTGCTCCTCCCCGGGAGCCACCCGTGTGCCAGCCAGGAGCACATCCAGCTCACGTGAAGGCAGGGAAGGGACAGCGAGGCTGCGGGCTCCCACGGCAGGAACTGTGTTTTTCCTACAGCAGGCATAAACAGCATGGTGGTAAAATAATACATAGATTGGTGCCCTGTCAGACACAGAAGAGACATTTATTTATTCTTGATCACAAACAATGTCCCCCATTGACAAGCTGAATGAAGGGCACTTCACTGATTTATTAGATCTAATAAGAAACACACCTCTTGGGATGAAATACGAGATTGATTTTTAGTGGTGAGCCATGCTGCTGTCCCAGCCACCGTGCTCAGCCTGATGAGACGAACCTGGGCACGCATGGGGACGGAGAGAGGTGGCACAGCACTGGCTGGGAGAAATAAAAATTTGCACGAGGAAAGGGAGCTGAAACGGAAACAAGGCCTGCAACAGCAGCCCTTCAGACTGAGGATTACTCTTTTCTTCCTCAAACCCCTCTCTCTCCCACCAAGTCTAAATATCTTAAGAGATGAGCAGCAAAGTACTAGAAAGTTTAAGGGCAACTCCAGCATGGTCCTTGGGAAACCTCTAAGTCAGACTCTTCCCCTGCATCTGCCTTTCAGAGGAGCCCCTCTGAACACAGCCAGGACCATTTTCACACCAGCCACAGCATCTAACAGGCAAACCACACTAGCTGGGTTCCACGGATGCCGTTTTCTATCAGGAAAAAGACAACTAGCACAGCAGTGCTTAGCTTGAGGCCCTATTAATAGCAGTCCTAATTATATGGCTGCAAATTTAATTCATAGCAATGATTAGTGTCAAAATCAAAGGCATCACACATCAATATTGATGGAATTGTATGAAGCCCATAAACAGAACAAGCCACCCGACACATCTCCCCCCAGCAGTTAGTTGCTGTTAACTGTTGCATTAATGTCTCAGCTAATTTTGCTTGATGAAAATTGTTTTATTGCAGGAATCCACAATTCCAAATGATTACATCTCTAACATGGTCCCCTTCCCCCCTGCTCCCCCCAACTACGACGCTGAGACACTTTGGAAGGAGAGCTGGACCACCAAGCTGCCGGCAGAACCACATCCCACGGACCTGTGCTTTATCCGAAAGGTCACGGCATCATCAGCACATTTTGCTTTTCACCCACTTGAAGAAAACTGCTGAGGAACAGCAGTTCTCAAAACCAGCGGGCTGGCAGGGGCATGGCGGGGGGGCCTATTTCGTACAGCACCTACATCAAACGTGCACAAGCACCAAACACAGCGTGAGTCCCCTGCCCGAGGCACACCCCACATACAGGCAGGCTGCGATGAGAGGCAGCAGGCTGGCAAAACCAGTGCCATGCGAGAAACTTCCTCCTCCAGCACTGGGTTTTAATGGAGAATAGATCCATCCATCCATCCTTCTCCCTTCAATAATAACCAAGGACATGGGATGCACGTATGTGTGTCACCAGCTGTGCGAGGGGCGGTCCCAGCAGGTAATCCTACGTAATCCATGGGATGTGACAGCAAACACACACGCTGTTTGCTCTAACTGCCCCCAAATGAGGCACCTCCCCTGCCCCCCCCCCCCAAAACACTGCAAACCCCAAGTACCAGGCTGCGTGGCTGGCTCGAAGCTTGCCAGCACATGCATCTGCAGTATGCTGAGGGTGCCTCTTCCATCCACTGAGCTGGAAAAATCCTGGGGTGCCATGGTGGGTGGGGTGGGCAGGGAGGAGAGGGGCTCTGCTCACCAGCCCACTCTCCCCCACATTCAAACTCGCCCCTCTGCAACTGGAGAGGCACCGGGGAGGCACCTAATTTACTACTGCTCAGCACTTGTAAAGTGCTGGGTGAATATTAATGAACTGATGTAATTAAAATGATGCAGACATTCAAGTGTAGTATCTGCCTGTCCTTGTATCTTCCTGGATAGATGAGGAAGAAATTCCCTGCTGCTTAAGGACACAAAAAATTAACAGCCTGCTGTTGATTACACTCATTAACTCCTTCCCTGGTACCAAGAAGCAGGATCTGCATTTAGCAGGTTCACCCAATGCTGTCATTGATATTTTAGGT
>NW_010131660.1:0-18603 GCF_000699245.1 Pterocles gutturalis | reverse complement strand
CCTCCTGCGCAGGGGGAGGAAACCAGCGGGAGCATCTCCTTGCCCTGGGCAACTAGCCCCAGGTTTGTGATGCAGAGGGTCAGGAATGTTATCTTCCAGCACTGATCAATCATCCAGCTGTCGCAGGGAAAACAGGAGGTAAGAGGCAGAGAGGAGCAGTAGGACTCTGCCCTGAGGCTTGGTTTCCAAAAGCAGCCAAGTTAACCCATTCCTATCTCTCCACAACCAAACGTCCTGCCACCATCAGCAATTTTGCCATCACCGAAAGCTTTCTAGCTCATGGTTTTCTACACAAGTTGCAGAAGGATTGCTGGGAAACAACTCAAAACTATTGCAAGATTTCCATCAGTGTGCCAAAAAGGAGGAAAGACCCGAGACCTTGGATACAGCTTGCTGAGGTTTGCTTGAATTCACAAATTGCAAGCCAGCTCCTCACCTGTCTCTAATCATGCCGGCCCATTACTGCCCTGATAATTTCTCCATCAGCCCCACAAACACACACCACAGCTTACTGAATGATAAAATGCACAGAACCCCAGGCAGACAGGGTAAGGCTGCAATACACAGTGCGTGCAAGAGCAGGCATTTATCACCCTGCTAGGAAGGAAGCCGCTGGCTGGAAGCGCAGGAAGGTGCCCTCATCCCTGCAAGGGGATGCTCTGGAGCTGCAGTGCCCCAGAGCAATGGGAACTGTGCGGCTCCTTTGGTCCCTGGTCCAGGACCAGGCTGCAGCAGTTTCTGCCACACCTTTCCCAAGGCTCGGCACTTCTCCACTTCAAAAGAAATCACAGCGACACCACTCTGCACTAACAGCACTGATGGATGAACTGTGCCTCACCAGTGCAAAGCTCCCTGGGACACAAACGCTGTGATTTTTGCTCCTGTCTGGCTCCCAGTTTCACACTGGGAAAAATCTGTAAGACACAGCAGCAGCTACGCACATCGGAGCCTCCTGAGAGAGATGAAAAATGAATCCTGGCTCTCCGAAGCCACGGAAATCAGCTCACCTTCTTCACCTTGCCAGTCTTGGTCCCCACGAACACCACGCTGTAGTCGTTGTAGACGTAGGAAGCCACAGAAGTCATGCGGTCGCGGCTGGAGGTGAAGAGCATCACCCCGTCCACTGGCGTCGAGCCCCCCAGGGGCTGGTTGATGTCGAGGCCGCAGAAATTGTCATCAATGGGGACTGGCTGGAAAAACGAGGTTTGGGACAGCCGTGAGTCAAATGCAGATCCCGGGGCAGCCCCATGCGGAGGAGACCCAGAGGTGCTGACAGCAGGGTGGGAGCCACCCCCACCACGCAGCCCCCTGCTCAGGGACCCCCCCCCAGCTCCAGCCACCTTCCTCCAGGGCTTGTTCCTTCACCGCCCGAGGCCAAGACACCCTCTGCCTGGCTCCGGCTGTGGACAGAATACTCCAAACGTGCTCAGGTAGGGCTGAGGGGCATCCCTAAGACCAACAGACACTTTCATGGGTTTTCTAAATCTCCTGGGTTTCCTGCAGGTTCAGCCCCGCTGCATGGCCATGCAGAAACTCTCTCCTCCACCCATTTCACCTCCTCCCACTCCGATTTCCAGAGGTGCCAAGCACTCCAAGCAGAAAGGTGCTCAGCATGTCTCCACATCACCAAAGGCTTCCATCGAAGCCCACACGAGCCCTTCTGCCAACAGGGCTGATCCTACGCCATGAGACACGAGAGGATGCCACAAGCAAGGGAAAACAATGATGCTGACAGCTAAGTGTTATTAAGCCACATCAGCTGAGACTGCTTGAGTGAATTCCTCCACAGCATCAGTGGTGGGGTGGTGACACGGGTGGCCACTCGCCATCACACTGACTGCAATCCACTTATTTCCCACAAGGGACATTAACTACCAAATGCTCAGGCAGGTCTAGTTGCAACAGTGATGGGATGACTCTTCCCTGTGCAAGCCAGCGCTCGAGCTTCTCTTCGCCTTCCTGCTTTCATTTAATTTCATTTAACCCACGTTTATCTCTTCCCAGCAGCCAAACTTAATATGCCTGGCAAAAGAAGGCCCCAGGGATTCTCAAGTCAGCCCAGGAACAATCTGCGTGTGAATCAAGATTAAAGAAATCAGCTGAATAAAAATACAAAAGACACAACCGTCATTTGTATTTATCTTGTTAGTTTGGCGATACCACCCTCCTGTGTGCAGGGAAAGGGGAGAGCCTTCCACTGGCTTCCAGAGCCCCAGGCTGGGAACAGCCAACACCTCCAGCAAGCTGCACACCTTCATCCATCTGCCTTAACGCTGCCCCTTCCTTTCACTGTCATCACCAACTGTCTGAAAACAATGGGGATTAAAGAGGCAAAGGACTACTGCATCTATTCTGTGTCCAGGGAAGGCACATACAGATCAATCCTATTCCACCAGCTCATGTGCCACAGGGCCAGGCATTGACACTGGTTCTCGAGGGCTACCGTGGCCAACAGCTGGAGCATCCTTACCGCTTTAGTGCACTGGACATCCTTCCCCAGCAGCCAGTTGAGCTCCAGGTTGCCTTCCCCCTGGTAGCAGGATTGCAGGCGGTCCTTGATCTGAGCGTTGACGGTGCGAATGGGGAAGACGCAGAGCGCAGAGTCGTCGGGTGGCTGATGGTACTGCTTCTGTCCCTTGGAGAAAATGGCAAAGAGGACATCTTCCTGGGCTGTGATGTTGAGGGACTTTGCCAGCACCTCTCCTGGCTTGGAGAGGTATGCTGCTTGCAGGAGGCGGTACTCCGTGTCCCCCTTAACGCAGCCAAAGGGCAGAGAGACGTAGGAGTGGAATTTGGGGTCGTCTTTGCAGAGACGGACGATGCGAGATGTGTAAAAGAGATCGCTGGCAGAGTTGATGGAGACCCCCTCGGGGGTCTCTGGCTGGACAGTCAAAAAATAGACAAAGTTACCGCTGGCAAAACCATAGATGTAGAAGATGTCAAAGTGCGAAACAAGGGCCAAGGTGTCTGACGGGATTTTGATGAGGGATGAGACAAAGTCACTGTGGAGCTCGTAATCCAACATTGCTGATGACTCTGGGTCCCGGGGAAGCTTGCGGCTGGAGAGGGTGGGGAAATAATCCTGCTTGCCATCCACCGCGGTGCCGATGAAGAGCTTCCCATCTTCACCTTCCGAGCGCACAATCACACCGTACATCGTGCCCGTCTTGTTGACGCTGGAGAGGTAGTGCTCCTTTTTGTGCGAGGGCTCCACCAAGATGAAGAGGTCATCCAGGCGCAGCAGCTTGCAGACCCCCTGGTAGAGGCTGCCGCAAGCCAGCAGCCGGTTCTCCGAGTAGTCAATGATCAGCAGCTTGTTGACGTTGTTGGTGAGGGTGAGGATCTCGCTGCATGGCTGGACGATGAGGGGTGGGTAGCAGGATTTATTGTCCTCCTCAGGACCAGTTTTATGAGCCACCAAAATGGTCAGGTTCCCCGAAAGCTTGTAAACCCTGTTGATAGCCCCAACGTAGACTGCGCCGGTGCCTTGGTGGACAGTCAGGTGGTTGAATGTCCAGTCCCGGTTCTCAGAGTGGAAAGTGCTGAACAAGGCATTGCTGGACACATTTCGGCAGAGTGATGCCAGGAACAGACAGAGCAAAGCCACCGACCAGCCATCGGAGTCCGGTACCCGAGGCCAGTTCTTCCTCTGATCCATCCTGGGAAAGGCAAACTTTGTGATCCCCGTGCGTGTCCTGTGCCCCAGCAATGTCCCTCACATGGTTCTGGGGAAAGAAAAAAACAGAGAGAGGAAAGGATTAGATCCAGTGTGCCCTGCAGATAAAACTCAAAGGAGACTTTCTAATTACACAGTCCTTGAGATAAAGTGAGGACATCTCTAAGCCCAAAAAGAATTAAGCAGGTCTCCTAACTTATTGGTAAACAGTTCAGGCCTGATGCTTTGCCACTTGGTTCAGCCTCTGCGTGTTAATTTGTTGTGTGGTTTAGCTGTTTATAACGTACTCTGCTCAGCCATGGGAGGGGATAATCAGCTCCAGCCCCAAAGCCCACAGCTCTCACACCCAACCATCAATCTGCAATCTTGGCTAAAAGGATGCCTCCTGCAGGGAATGTTGTTGGAAGCAAGAGAGGAAATAAGAGGTGTCTGCTACCTTTAAACCCTCTATGATTTAATCTGGAAACCTGGGGAAGAAGTCTCATGCAGGCAGGTTCACTGAGCACATACAGACCAAAGCCACCAGCATCTCCGCTCCACTCTCCCCAGAGCCACCAGTACTCCTCGCTGCCATCACAAGGACTTTACAGCTGAAAAGCAGCTGCTACCAGGGTGGGGGAACATGCAGTTAGAACAACAACTCAACACTCCCTGCTCCCAATCTTGGAGCCTAGGACAAATTTCCTACTCTAGCAAAACTTGCATGTGATGATTAAAACCTACACGCAGCAACAGCTTGGCCACTGGGTCCAGAAGAGCCAATGCAACCCAATTGCTCGTGTGCCCTTCCCCATGGCTCTACGGCCAACAGCCAGAAGCAGAGTCTCCTTCCACCACTTGAGCTGGATAACCCTGGACAAAACCTATGTGGAAATGAGGGATGAAAGACAGCCAGGTTTTGCTGTAGGTTGTTTTTTATGGGTGCTCCCAAAGCGCCCAGACCTTGTTGGGGCCCGAGTGATGGCTGGAGTCCCTCTGATCCCCAGCCCCATCCTCCCTGCTCACACGGGCAGCGTCAGGCTGAGTCAAGAATCACCGGGCTGGAATTTCCTTCGGAAGCAGACGCTCACCTCGGAGAGGCTCTGGCCACATGAGGCATGTTTACATCAGAGCTTCCATCCACCCTTCCGGCCAGCGCACACCAGGCACACACAGGAGCTGCTGAAGAGGACCCGCATGACCCTCTGCCTGCTCCACCCCATCACCCTGCACCTCTGCTAAGGTGGCAGACTCCTGTGGCAAAAATATGAACATTAAAGGCAATGCAAATCCATGCACTTCCACGTCTGTCTCATCTACAGGGGGACTGGCTTGGACCGTCCCACGCAGGAGGTACGGGCTCAGTTCCCAGCTCAGCAGAGCTGCTCAGAGGAGCTGTCAGGCCAGCAGAAAAGCACTCTGCAGTGGGCACCACGCAGGGCTCTGCACCTCCCTTGTCACCGCAGGCATGCCTGGAGGTCACTGCATGGTGTCTCATCCGTGTTATCATCTCCAGACCTGGCTATGACTTGTACTCCTGGCTTGACCTCAGCCTTGGCTCCTCACCACAGATGTGTCAGACCACCTGGACTCATCACAAAGTTCTCCTTTACCCCAAATTACGCACTGCTTACACACTCCAGGCTGCATGACCAAAGGAACCATTTCAGCCTGCCTTGGGGAGAGATGCTCTCCACCACCTCACGGCACCCCAAGGCTACACCAGCCCTGGGAAGCGATGGAGGACAAGCCACCATTCCCCCTGCTCGAAGTCCCATCACCTCCCACACAGCCATGCAAGCCCCAGGCACACACACTGGGGAGAAATCTGGGCTCCCTGCGGGTCTGACCCTCCTCCCCTCCCTGTGTGCAAAGGCAGAGGCTGTTCCCTGGCACAGCCCTCGCTCAGCTGTCCCCACCTGCGGGCAGCCACCGCTTTGATTGATGCTGATCTCCGTTTTGGTATTTAAAATAATTCACGCTGCTGAAAACCTACACTGAGCTCATAAGCGAGTGTCACCGGATGGCGGCTCTTTAGGCTTGTTAACGCCGGGAGCCGGAGACGGGTGTTTCTGAAAGGTGACAAAGGAGCCCTGTCCCTGGGCTGCACGTCTCGGTGTCACTGACAAGACAGGAGAAAGAGAGCGGTAATGGGTTTCTCATTCTGCTCAGGGATACATTTCCTTGGCTGCTTGCTTCTTATTTCCAGTCTCTTCATTTCCACCTTTGGCTGGCGCAGTTTCTCTCTCTCCCAGGCAGGATGCAGACCCTGCTGCATCCTTATCACTGTTTGGATGATTGTGGCACAAAGCAGCCGCCCGCGCTGCGGACCCCAACGTGCCACAACAGCACCGAGGTGACCTCCCCGCCTCTTATTGAATTTTTTATCCCCAAACTGTTCTCTGAATCCAGAACCTTTCAACAGGGCACAAATCAAATGGCTCCTGAGGATGTGCTCGGAGGAAGGCTCCCCACGCTGCCCACCGACAACCTGACCATGGGGCTCTCGGAGCAGTTTTGCTCTTGGATAATGCAACAGTGCAGCCCTAGAAGTCTGCATGTGCTGCTGGCAGGGAGATGCCAGCCAGCATGCATTCTCAATGCACGAGAAACCTCAAGCACCGCGGTGCCCCAGGGAAGGGCTTGGACACAGCAGCCCAGCTCCCATCGGCCTGGGGAGGGCACAGAGGGGGTGGCTGCGGTGTTCCTCCCCGGGCAGCACAGATGTGCCTTGCCCCAAGGAATCCCTCACTAACAGCATCCCAACAATAACGGTACCTCCGTTCCTCATTCCCTGAGGAGAGGTGCTGCTGAGGCAGAGGGCTCTGCAGTTCCAGGGAAATCCAGAAATAAGAAATTCTGCAGAGAATGGGGAGGCTGCAATGCAAAGCTCAGCACACAGCAGTGCTCCTGCTCAGCAGCTTTCCGATTTTTAAAAAGTTGTTCCATTGCAAAGTGAGAACAGCGCAAGCTAGAAATTAATAAACTTAAATAATTAAATTTTATGTACATATGGGGCAACAGAAGCTCTTCACTTAGACCGCAGCAGTTCCATCTCCTTTCCAGCAGCGCTTTCATTCAGGGACGGCACAAAAGCCAGCGCCAGGCTGGGGCTGTCGTGCAGCAGAGCTGGCAGCTGAAGCCCAACGTGCACGTGGAGCCTTACAGGGGAGGTTTTGCAGAGTATTTGCGAACACTCACTGCCAAAGGCAAGAGAGATCACCCAGGAAGAAGAATGTGCACTTGCACATGTTGTTTGAAGATGACAGAGCGTGGCCATGAACTGCCACCCTACCCAAACGAGCCAGGGGACGATGCTCCATCCCCAGCTCCGTGTCACACACATGGGTGCAGCACACGGATGAAGCAGCGCTCGGTGACACGGGTACCAAACGCCAACAGAAACCCCCTGCATCCCACGGGGGATGGCTGAGTCCAGCTGGGGAGTTAAATGCTGGAGAAACAGGAGCACGGGTGATTTTAACACTGATCCTTAATACTTTTGACCATTAAACCATTAAATTTTCCTCTTTTTTTTTTTTTTTTTTAAGAAGCGAGTTTAAAATACAGCCTTAAAAGCAATCTGAAGCTATTAGTAACACAAGGTGAAAGAGAGAGTAAATTCAGGGACACAATATAAACCCAAGCAGCTGAAAGGCCTCAATTAGGCTGAAAGGAGTTATCTGGTATTTAAATAATTATTAGATTGAAGGAATAATCACAGGTCTGAGCCAATTTTTTTTCCCCCACTGTCATCCTAATGGACACTATAATATTATTATTCAAATGCCCATGATTCTCATTGAGGGGGGAAGAAAAAAGGGCTCATTTAATCTCCACGCGACAGGGCTTCAGGAGGCCGATTAGTCATTTCTCTTATTTCAGCTGTCACTCACTCGTGGCAACACAGTTTGTCATTAGTGCTATTTTATGCACACACACACACACAAAAAAAAAGGGTGAAAAAGGAAAATTAAGCAAAACCAAAAAGAGAATCTCCTCTGGAAAATGACGGATCAAAGGACCAATTTTGATGTCACCAGCGCAGCAGCTGTGTTTGCTCTGCCGTGACGGTATCTTTTCTGCTGGGGTAGGGTTGGTCTGGTGAGCAGCGGTTTACACACAGCCCCCGCCAGCACCGAGCCCTCGCCCATCGCCTCTGCGGCTCCAACAGCCCCAGACCCTCCGAGACACAGCAAATGCACCTGCATCGACCCCAGCATCCTCCCCTCCACCCTCAGCATCCCAGCACCGCATGCTCTGCCCAGACTGTCCCTGCATCACCCCCGGCCGGAGCCCCCCAGGGTCCCCACCACCCCTCAAATGGGGACTGGAGCAGGTGACAAAACCCTCTACAGCTTTTCTCCTAAAGCCATGGGGGTTTGGGGAGTTGCCTCCCAGAATAAAACCTCCTGAGAAATAACAGAGCTTGCGGGAAGGGGGCCAAGGGGCTCGTGATTGCTTTCGAAGCTGGAGGTGGGTTCTGCCTTTTTTTCCTTTTTATAGTCAAAGAAGATTCATGGCTGCGAGGCTGGGAGCAGGGAGAGCGGCTGGGCTGCGCTGCCGGCCCCCCCGCAGGGGCTGCGACTCTGGGATCAGGGAGAGGGGCTGGCTGGCTCTGCTGACCTCCCTGCAGGTCACCAGGCTGTCAGAGAGCCCCCAGCATTATCAAAAGGGTCACCAGAAGGGCAGGCTACACTATATAAACTGAAATACAAGAACAAACCATTCGGAACAACCTCACCCTTGCACCAGCCTGACCCTTTCTCTTTGCATTGTCTCCATATCGCATCTGCCAACTGGAATGAGGGGAAAAAACCTGAGACCTTGGCCATCGCCTCGTAGCAAAGGAGAACGCACGTGCCCGGTCCTCATCCCTCCCAGAGCCCATCAGGAATTTTTCTGTGAAACATTTCCAACCACTAAAGCTGCCGTAGTGATTTATCCCCTTTGAATAAGTGACATTCAGGATGCGTTTGTCAGCTATGCAGGGAGACCTTACAACAATTAATAGGGTTTTGTTTTAATTATTAGGTGAAAGATCTGAGCATCGCAGAACTCTGCTTGTGCATGGGGATGGTATTTAACAGGCTGGTCAGCTTTCTGAGAAAGAGTTAAGAGGGCAAAATCCAGCATTGTGATTATTGCTTCCTCCAGCCCTGGGACAAGGAAGAGGAGGGGAAGAACGAAACCCAGCCATGAAAAGGCATTTCCCTGATAACAAACACGATTGCATGAATTATGCACAAAATTTGTTCATATTGTCCAGACTTCGGATGTTGTTTATACAATGCATACCGGATAAGCCACCTCTCCTCCCCATCTCCCTCTTTGAGGGGACACATCCCAACAGGTCTGGAGTAAAGAGAAATGGAAAATCCCAGGGACAGACCCACTGTCAGCTTCATCTTTGCAACTGCATTTTGGCGAGCACCTGATCCAACCCGCCTTCACTCCTGGCTTTGTCCCAGACTTGCTGACCAGACCTGGAGAAGTCGTGTTACCCAGCCTCAGTTGTTCCACCTGTGAAATGGGGACAATGCTCTCATACATGAGGCGCTCAGACGTTCACTCGATGGAAGACTCAAAAGGGAGTTACCAGGCACAACTGCTGCAGTAAAGCCTGTGGAAAGGACTGGTTTAGTGCTTCTTGGGGAGCCTCTGTTTCTGAACACTTTGAGCAGAGATTGTTCAGGGCTACTCTCCCCTGACAGTGGTGACAAGCAAACATGGCCCCCAAGGATGCTGAAACATCCCTGCAACACAGCAAGGAGGCATTTCTTCAACACTGATAAAATAATGACTGTCTCCAAGGGAGCACTGGCTCCTATGGCAAACCTAAAGCAGGACCGCAGCTGTGGCTCCGGCACGGCTTACACCCAGCTGTGCACTGCAGCTGGAGACATTTAACCCACCAACCCCAAAACACGTCCAGAAAAATTCATAATCAACCCAGGACACCTAGGTGGCAGAAATTAGACACCTTTTTCTTTCCCTGTGCTGATACTTGACACCTGCTATCGAGAAACCCCAGCTGGCAGCTATTGAGCTTCGAGTACACTGCTGCAAAACAGCTTATAAATTACCTTGCATGGAGAGAGGTGCTGGGAAAAGAGGACTTGATTCATCATGCAGTCCCCAAGGACAGACCCAAGGCTGGCAACAACACCATGCACTGGAGCAGATCAGAACAGACCCTCATTTTTTTCTCCTGGTTGCCTTGAAGTATGACACAAAGGGAAACTTTAACATTTCTTAAGTTTCACATCTGGTTTCATATTCAAGTTTTGGGAAGTCTCAGTTTCATCCAAACCTGTGTAAACAGGCTTTGGATAACATTAAATCATAAAAGTTTGTGGCCAGAAAGTTGTGATTCTCTAACCCAGTCTCCTGCTGCAAGGACCAGCTCTAGTCATCATTCAAGGGATGTCTCTAAACCGTCCCTAAGGACCTCCAGAAACAGAGACCACAACCCCTCCTGGCAATCTGGGTCAGTATGTGCTTTAGAAAGTGCTTTTTCTGGTTCCTTACCCGAGTCCTGACGGACTGCGGTTTATCCACCCCTCTCCACTGGTGCACCTGAACACAGTTTGATGGATGGGTTTTATTCCCAACAAAATAGAATGTAATGGATGGTGACCCTAGGTGCAAGCTGATTAAACGATTAAATGATCTGCCCAAGGCTAGTCAGAAGGTCCCAGTGGCAAAGGCAGGAGTTTTATCTCCCCCTCCCCAGGTGACATCCAGCTGCAGTTTATGACAAGAGGATTTTACCGTGCAGCACGAGGGAAGATCACAGAGCGGCCACCGACCTGGAGGAGAAAAATAAGCAGCAGCTTCTCCTGGCCTCACTCCAAGTGCACCACAGGCAAGTGAAGAACCCCAGCTTCAAACTAAATGGGTCCCCAGCCACTCCATTAAACAGAAATCCTGAAACAGAAATCCTTTGGCTGTGCCAGCCCCATTCAGCGAGCAGCGTTCGTTATCCCCAGCGCTCCCTACGGCAGCCAGATGTATTTACACAGTAGCCACAGCGCTGCTACCTAAGTAAACCAGGAAATGGTACATTTGTTAAAATTAGGTTCCGAGATGCTGAATCCCCAACTGTGCAGCTATAGATTTCACTCAGCCAGCAGCACTGAAATTATTAAGAGCACACCACTGCCTGTGTGCACAGCCAGGCGCGTTTCCCCACTGGAGAGGTGTTTACAGGCCAGGATGCTCCAATGCCGCTCTAGAACAGGATCGTCTTTTCAGATTATGAGCAACAAACACCAAATCAAGCCCTTGTGCTGTCCATCACCGTGCCTCCCCCATCGCACCAGGAGGGTAGGGGTGGTACGGCACCAAGCCGGGGCAGGAGCCATCGGGATGAGAAGTGGAGGAAGATGCAGAGGGACAGGCTCATCCCTGGTGCGTGACCAGCACCACCAGCTCACTGCTGTGCTCCCGATTCCAGCTGCTACCCACAACGCTGGCATTCCCACCACAGGAGTGGAAGAAATTATCATCCAGGTACCGCTGGGGGATCACAAGGATTTGGAAAGGCAGAACACAACCACAAAAGCCCTTAAATTAACAATACAACTGAAGGTTGACGCAGAAGAGAGCCCCACAGCACTGGAGAACCCTTCAGGGACCATTACCCAGCCCTTCTCAGCCCTGTCTTAGTGGAAGTGTGTGCTACAAGCTGCAATCGACACCAGCTTCATCAGCAACGTGGAGGAGGTGCCTGGACCTCCCCCAGCCTCTTTACATGGGGCTGTCTGCCCTTTCCAGTGCAGCACTGGGGTACTCAATGCAGATTTTGCAAGTGTTTTGAGGTGCATGAATCCTGGGAAACATAAAGCATCTTCATCCCCTCCTGCCCAGCCTGGGACTGAGGATGAAAAGCAGCGACCGGAGAGATCGGAGCCCTGGGGACAGCGGCTGGCTGCCGGCAGGATCCCAGCGGGTCTCGTGCATCAGTGCCCGGGGGTGTCCCTGTCCTGGCGTTCTGAGGTCCAGCCAAGGACCCCAAAGCCTGGAGCCACCTCACCTCCGTCCCACCATCAGCTGAACATCATCTCCTCCGGCGTTTGGACATCAATGTCTACTTGAGAAAGCTCCCTCCCACTCCTCCTCTGCATGCTCCTCTGCCCCGCTTTTCAATTTCAGAGCTCTGGCAGATCACTGATTAATTCAAGCCTGTTTAATAACCCTTCTGTTTAGATGAAACAAGCTGTCTTGTTTTCTTTATTTTTAACACTAACTCTTATTTCTTTGCTAAGGATCTTTCTGTCATTTAAAAACTTCTTTCCGCAACCAAGCTGATAACAGGATGGAGAAAGCATCTGCTCGCGTCCACGTCTGACATCAGCCAGAAGTTACCGCACGAGGCCAAAGGAGGACTGCACACCTCGATGGGTGAGAGGTCCAGAGAGCCCGAGCTTGTCTTGCAAGATCATTAGCACCTCTCCACTCGCTGTGGCAAGTCCCTGTGGAGCTCAGACCCCAGTGCAGGTACTGGGGACCGTGGTGGATCACTGGAAAGCTGTGACCCCGCTGCAAGCTCTGCCCACGCCGTGCCCCCACCACAGTGATCAACTGGTGATGGGCAGGCGGGCGCCGAGCCCAGCAGCTGCTCCACCACCATGGACCGGCCTCATCGCAGTCCTCTCCCCCCATTGACCCCCAGTGTCACTTGCCATCACCTGCTCTCCCGGGGTGTCCTCAGCCGGAGGGGTTGGAGGCATCGGCGGGTTTGCAGCACGACTGCTGCCCAGAGCCCCCTCGCTCCCTCCCCACCCGCTGCAGCCCCCCAGAGCTGTGCACAAAGAGTCACAGACACGCAGGGACCCCGCTCCCGATGGGAATGAGTTGGAGCCTCTCAGCTGTCTCCTGCCTCTTTGAATTTCAAAGCTGCACTTGTCTGTAGAGCAACTGAGTCATTTCCTTCCTATATCCAAGCCTATCGGACTGCATCCAGCAGCGCCCGGAAAACAATAAATCCTTCAAGGACTTGTAAGGCCATATTTCACAGGAATGCAGCAAGCCTGCCCGCCTGGAGAGCTCCTCACACACCCTTTAATTCAACACTCCTCGCTGGACACTGTCTCGCCCTGCCTCTGGCCCCATCTGAGTGCAGCAGCGGTCCCTGGTCCCTGCCGCTGCCACCTCCTGGGGCAGCACCGGGGTGGTGCCGATGCCCAAGCACGGACCAGCACCCATGGCTGATGGGTTAAGAACAGCCCATTAAGATGGGAAGCTACAGCTGAGTTTGTTGCAGGACTTCACCAATACTTGGGTGGACGGAAGGAAGGCTGCAGCAGCAAAGGAGTTTGCTCTGGAAAATACAGCAGAGCCAAGCAACATGTGAGAACCCGTGCAAGTTGTAGGAATGCTTTCAGCTGGTTCAATTTTATCTCCTTTCCAACCACAAATTGGTTTTCCACATCCACAATACATTTATATCAAATTTATCAGGATCGTTGGGGACAAAACCGAGGCTGAACTCAATGATTTGAGCTATATACAGCCCAGGAGCGGCAGAACTTCCACTGAAACAACAGGGTGGAGATGCTTGGTCAAAAAGAACCTCTCTCCACACCCAAATTTGAGTTTCTATGCAGCTCTGAGGAAAGGTGGTGCAATTTTCAGGATCACATCAGTGCTCCTTCCTTCATCTTTTCAGTGGTCCGACACAAAGCCCAACTGATTTACATTAAGATTCATAACACTGCTAACCAAATGATCCCACATACATCACAAAAACTAAACGACAAGGGAATTAATACTGCATTCTCTCCAGTAACAAGATGGCTAAAGCAGATAATCTGGCAAAGTGTCATGTTTATAATGGAAATTTGCAGAGAACGTAACAGGAGTTGTCAGGGATGAACACATGAGTCAATATTTTGCTTTTTCTCAAGTTAAAATTTGCACCATTTGTAGGAAAAACACTTAAAAGCTTAGAACGAGAAGGAAATAAACCAAAATGGTTTGATTTTCAGTAGGTTTTTGCAGCTCACTTAAAGGACAGCTGCCCAAAGCCCTGTGCCCAGGAGGACCGCAGCAGGGCTCTGCTTTGCTCCCACCAGCCACTGTCTTCAACCTGCTCCCCAGCTTACAGCTGTGAAACTTGGGGAGCATTGCTACTGGTACCGACTCTTCAAGGTACTGCATTCTGGGCTGCCTGGCCCAGAAAATATAAAAGCAGCTAGCCTTTAATCAGACCACTAAAAATCACTTTTTGTCTTCTTAGAAGTAAATCAGATCTCATATCAAGAATAGGATTGATGTACAGCTTACTTCATACAAGTCTGCGAGGAAGTGAATGGTTAAAAACCCCCATATCACTGAATTCACACTCAGCAGTGAAGAACTCCATCTGCAAAGTCAGTTCGATCCCACCCAACTCATCACTCCTGAGGTTAAGTCTCCCAGTGACCCAGTACCCTGGGCAGGGTTGATTTTTTTTTTTTTTTAAAACAAGTTATACAACACCCTTGGAAGCCCTTAAAAGAGCCTCTGCCTTTGTTTCTTTCTGAGAATTTGTTCTAGCACTTCTCAGCTCAGCCTGAGACAAGTTGTGACCACCTCCGAGTCAGAAAATTTATTTGGTGGAACCGATGGAACAGAGTTGCCCCTGTCACACAATTTATGCCCTGAAAAGCCAAGTTACGCAAGCACTTGTACCAGCACCTCATTATATCCCAGCGGCCAAGCAAAGGGGCTCCTGCCTCTTTCTTCCAGCGAACTCCGAGTGCTTGCCCATGCTCCTTGGTTGCTATGAGCTTTTTAAAGACAGACTAAACCCGTTACCACCAAAGGGGCCTTTGGCACAATTCCAGCTCCATAAGGCTCCCCATCTCCCGAGGGGCGGGTTTGCTGCCAGGACCTCGCTGGGCTCCCGCAGCCCCCAGCCATGCTCAGCACCTCTTGGCACCCAGCAGAGCTGGAGCTCCCAACGAGATGGCAAATCTTCAGGATAGGAATGATTTAGCCAGTTCGGAAGCCTACAGCCTTGCTCCCTTTTCCTCCCCCACCCCACCTCTTCGCACTTCCATTAAAAATGAAAAGGAAATTCACAGGATATTTTTTGTTGTTGTTTAAATAACATTACAGGCTGTGACATAAACCAGCAAAGGCAGGAAATATGCTCATGAGGGCAGCGCTCCATCCTCTGCTCCTGTCACCGCCACTTTTTGGGGACTTGGCAAATGAATGAGTAAAGGAGACAGCCCGTGTATTTTATGGAGTTGAACTGTAACATCCCTGTTAAGCAGCCAACTCACCATTGCTCTGTTCTGACATCAATAAATCTGCCCAGCCACGGGGAACAAAGCTCTTCACACGGACCGACTACACGTGAATCCCTCGGATTTGCCCACCTGGGCAAGCAACCAGCCCGCCGGGGTCTGCGGCACTCGCTGCTGCTTTTGGGATGTTCTCAAAGAAGCTGAAAATCGCCCGTTTCGCCAACACGACTTGGGAAGTTTTCATCCAGCCACCGACACACGCTCACTACAGCACTTGCTTTTCCAACAGCCAGTTCCCAGAACCGCAGCTTCCCACACCCTGGGGAAAAACAGCCACTTGAGGCTGTAAGAAAATCTTGACAAGCCAAACCCTGAAAAGCCCAGCAATTGGGAAGCAAATACAAAGAATCCAAAACCTCTGTTTTAAGTATTAATCTCAAAACCTTGGAGTTTAAACTTACTTTTTGGAAGCTCATTCCCAGGTTAACAAACCAAAGCGGTGTTAAGTGTGAAGAGCGAGGAAGACCCCTGCACACCTCCAGATCGCTGCCCTTCTCTCAGGGGTGCCCAGTTTCCTCCAGCACCTCCCGTGCACCGCGTTGGACACGAGGGATTGCTCCGAGCTCTCTCTAACCGATGACATGAAACCGCTATGGAGGAAAAACTACACATAAATCTCTCCGGGAGGCATTTGTTCCCAGGCTGGCTGAGCCTGGAAATAACCCGAGGAACTTGTTCCACGCTGAGTCAGGCTCTGACGCCGGCTCCGGGACCAGCCGCGCTGGATCCGCTTCCTTCCCGGCGCGCGTCACGGGCGGCAGAGCCGGCGAGAGCTGCCCAGCGCTGCCCCAGAGCTTTCCTGTTTTCCCCAGTGCCGCACAGCTTCCCGAGACACGGGACAGGGACACGGGGCTCCGGAGCCTGACACCGAGCTGCTGCAGGATTTGACAGCGTTTGGAAAACAGCGGGTTTAAGAGCCAGCCAGGAGCTGAAAGCAAAATAAGCCGTTTCCTTTAAGCCTCCCCAACATGTGCCAGGAATAGCCTCTCCATAGACTAATCACTCCCCCATCCAACCATCCCTTCACCAGGAAAAGGGAGTAGGATTTGCCTGAGCACCCCAAGGGCTTCTTCCCACGCCTGCCCACACATCCCAGTGCTCCCAGTGCTCAGCCCCATGCCCGTGTTGAGGCTGCAGCAGGTGGGCGCCACTTTTTTTTTTGGGAGCCCACCCAGCCCCCCCAAGCCCCAGCAGAGACACTGAGGCTGGGTCCACGCTCAGCTCCTCCTGTACCCACTCATCCGAACACCATCCTGCTCAGAACACATTTTTGCTGCTGTCACTGTTCCCTAAGAGGCTTCTGCTAGAGCAGAACCCCCATCAACCAGCACCTCCCATTGCTCCCACCAGCATCAGTGGCCACTGTGAGCCCAGCTCCGGTGTTACAGGGCACTGGCACCCACTGGGAGAGCCCACACTGCTCCCAGGAGCAGCTCCCCACCGAGCCCGAGCAAAGCCTGAGCTGACATCCCCTTCCCACTGCGCAGGAGGATGCTCAGCCTCGGCCAGGAAGGTGACTGCCCTTCCCATCCCGCGGCGCCAGGCTCAGGGTCCAGCGCCAAGCGGCCCCCTCCTCAGCAGCACAGCCCCAGGTCAGCCGGAGGCTCTGTTAATAATTCCTGAGAAAGGAGGAGCGGAGGCGGGAGGAGGCGAGGTGAGAGGTCAGTGTAATATTTACTCAGATGTCACCTTTCACTTTTATGAAGTGGGGAAGCGGTGCCGGAGCAGGAAAAGGGCTGCGAGGGACGTTCCTGCCTGGGAAGCCGCCGTCACATCAAGCACAACACACAGCCGCCTCCAGGGAGCCAGAGCCTGGCTGGGGCAGGAGCCCTCCATCGACCCCTCAGACCCCCACCAAAACCACACGGGGCTGGGGATGGGCTCCAGGCTCTTCCCCCCCATTGCTGCACAGAGGGAATGGCTGGGGCAGGGAGGAACTCCCAAGAGCAGAGAGCCTCCCCAGGTGCCCTGTGCTTCGGGAGATCCCCGGTTGGCCAGGAGCCGCACCTCCGCACCGCGATGTTAAGGCACATGCTGCGGGGAGCTAAGCCAGAAATGCATCAGCCGGGTAACAAAATTTCCCCAGTGGACCCTGTTTCTTGCAAGAACCATCTCCTCTGCCAAGTGGAGAGATGGTACTGAACGTGCTGCCCTGCACAGAGCATCGTAAATGCAGCCCCTGCAGTGGGCAGGATTGGTGCCGGGGCAGGATCGGTGCTGGAGCAGGGCTGGTCCCAGGGCAGGGCTGGTGTTGGTGCTGGGTGCCAGGCAAGGCAGAGCAGCCCTCGCCACTGCCCGGGCACAGCGGGGGCCCTGGCTGGCAGGGCTCTCCCAGGCTCACTATCACTCTGCCTTTTAAGATGATCTGGACTTTTTTTTTATAAGACAACTCTGATGCCTTTTATCTCCTGCTCCGAATGCAATTTTAGCCCAGGCAAAGCAGGATTAAATTTTCATAATACGATACATTTATCTCGCTTTTCATTCCCCCATCATCACCACCTCAGTTCAATTTCACCCAAACAGAAGCAGCGATTACGGTGAGAAACATGAGATGGGCTCTACCCGATAACGGAGGGGAGGGCACCTCTTTCCCAGCACCCCGTCCCTGGCAGCCCCCCACCACGGAGCAGCCAGCATCCCAGTAACCAACGCCAGGCTGACAGCATCGCTTGGTCCCTCCGAAACGCACAGATGGATCGTAATTCAGACTCCAAACCCAGCAGAGAACACACAGCAGATTAGGTACATCACTGACATATGTTGCACTCGCGTGTTTGGTAAACTTGTGCTTTCTCGGTGAAGTACCGCATCCGAGCAGCTCCCACTGCTGGGGCTGGGACCACGGGGAGCAGAGGAGCCACCAGCCATGCCGGGAGCCACGCATTCCTGGCCAAGGAGCAGGGAGAGGTAGCCACAGTCCACCTGCCTCGACCAGGAATTTCTGAAAAGCCCAAAAATCCCCCTACCCCCCACCAAGCGCTCTGCTCGCTGGGTCCAACTCGCAGCACCCGTAACCCACGTCCCCCCTCCAAGGGACCAGGGCTCCGACACCAGCCAGGGGCTGCATCTCAGTGCAGCTTTGCCAGTTGCTGGGTTTATGTTCATTTTCCAGTTCGGCTTTGCCAGCCTGATCCGGAGGATCCCCTCTAGTGGGATGAGAAGGAATTTCAAGCCCACATCCCACTCTCATCTCCTCCAGAGCTCTCTCCACACCAGCTGCCGGCCAGCCCCGCTGGGCTGCAGTGGGCTCACGAATTACTGGTCCCACTTTGCCAGAGCCATCTGGGGCAAAATCAAAACCAGGCTGGAAAGGCAGATGCCAGGGAGGCAGCACAGAGGGAAAGGACCAGAGGAGGGAGAGAGAAGGCAGCAGACATCAAAGATAATTCCCCTCCATGGCAGCAAAGGGGGGGATGATTTCCATCAGCTAAACACCTACCTTTGACAACTACATCCCACCTGGACCATAAGCCTCACCAGCAAGCCCAGGCGCTGGAGGTGTTGTGGCTGCCCTGCAACTGGGCTGGCACATGGGGACACGGGGACCCAGCCCCAGGCACCCGCAGCCCGTCTCCCTCGCTGGCACTAACCACGCAGCAAATACACATATTTTTACTGCAGAGAAAGAATCTGAACACAAGCCCG
>NW_010131659.1:0-745 GCF_000699245.1 Pterocles gutturalis | reverse complement strand
AGGTTTTGGGGCCAGGGGAAGGATTTGGGGCCGGAGAAAAAATTTGGGACCAGGGAAGGAATTTGGGGCTGGAGGAAGGATTTGGGACTGGGGAAAAATTTGGGATCAGAAGGAAGATTCAGGGCTGGGGGAAGGATTCGGGGCTGGAAGAAAAATTTGGGATCAGGGAAGGAATTTGGGGCTGGAGGAGGAATTTAGAGCCAGAGGGAAGATTCGGGGCTGGAGGAAAAATTTGGGACTGGGGGAAAATTTCGGATCAGAGAGTGGATTTGGGACTGGGGGAAAATTTGTGGATGGAGGAAAAATTTGGGGCCAGGGAAGGGATTTGTGGCTGGGGGAAAAATTTGGATCGGAGAGAGGATTTGGGACCAGAGGGAGGATTCGGGACTGGGGGAAAATTTTGGGGATGGAGGAAAAATTTGGGACCAGGGAAGGATTTGGGGCCAGAGGGCGGATCGGGACCAGGGATTTCCCATCCCATCACGCGTTTTATTTTAATTTTTTTCCCCCCCGGCTCGCTCAGGAGAAGCTGCAGCGCTGCCTGGAGCTGCTGGAGCGCAGGCTGGACGCCGTCGCCCTGTGCCGAGCGCGGGAGGAGAAAAAACCCAACGAGCTGAGGGTCAGTCGGGAGGAATTTTTTTTGGGGTCGGGGGGGGAAATCCCACTAATTTATGGGGAAAAAAACACCGTGATCTCGTTCCCGTGACCAATTTCCTCCTTTTTCACCCCAAAACCTTCTCAAACC
>NW_010131657.1:35249-89194 GCF_000699245.1 Pterocles gutturalis | reverse complement strand
CGGCCACCGCCACCCCACGCCAACAGCCCTGTTTTCAGCCGGCTCCCAGGCTTGGGTGCAGTATGGGCAAGGAGAGCAGCTTTTTTCACAGCTATCCAGCTAAAAACCAGCACGTACCCCTCCTGCCCTATGGACTGCCATTTAAAGCTAATTATATACTAGGAACTTTATTTCCTGAAAATGTATATTGCCTTACCAAGAGGTATGGATAACATCTTCATCTGTCAGAAACAGGATTAGTTTTGACAGAGTTATGTTTACAAACATAAAATTTATCACTTTTTTTTTTTTTTAAATAGCACCTGTGTACACCTGGAACAAGACAGTAGCTAATGATTTATGTCGGACAGTAGCAACGGCTGGCTTTGCTGGAACTATGCCATAACTTAGTGTCTGTTACTCTGCCCTATTGGGTCAAGACAACACATCAGTCAAGTAAATCACCTAAGTAAATTATTGAGAACTTAAATTGACTTTTTCTACATAATATGTAATTACTTCCTTGAACCAACATTCCCTTACATCACCAACCTAAAAAGCTTTCTATTTATCTTTTAACTGAATATTGATCGAATTTAAATTACAGCCAGCATGTACTATTTATCCGAAGTTCAGATTCTAAGGAAAAAACTTTCCAACAACTTTGTCAGCCTTTGCTCGCAGTTCGTTGCCACCCACACACCCACGTCACTCCGCTCAGCGAGCCTCAGAGCGGCAGATTTGCCCGACACGTTCACAGCACAACAACGGGCTCGATGCATCTGCCGAAACCTACAGTGCCAAGAGCCTTGGAACAGGATTGGGGGAATTGCTAGGAGGCTGGGAGATGCTGGAGGTAGGGCAGCAGTACAGGGAAAGACAAAAGACGAGTTTGCATCAGACAAGTCCTCCCCAAGAGGCTGTGAAGCAATGGGGATTTTTGCTGTAGCCAGCAAGACACTTAAAGCCCAGAACTGCGAATTACAAGTGTGAAATCTCCATGGGGACTACAGAGATCTAGCGTCCCCCAAGGCTGCAGCTGGCACAGACTACACCTTTACTTCTACCACCAGTCTAGAAGAAAACCCAAATATGCAGAGATTTCTCATGTCATTGCAGAAAGACAGCAAGAGAGACTTTGGCAGATCCCATTCTGCTCCTGAGCTCGTACTTCAGACACGGGGGGCACGTCCATGGCATCGCAATGCTGTCAGAGCTCGGGAGCCCCGAGCCACAGGAACCTGACCAGGTCGGCTGCTCCACACAGAGTTTTGACCCGTCATCTATAGTGTGAAGGCAATTCAGCTAATGGGTTGTGGGCCTCTATCTCTGGAATCACCTCAGACGTTAGGAAAAAAAATTCTGAGTGCAAATATCCATCCTGTCAGAGAGCTGCTGTGTGCTCTCCTCAGTCCTCCTCCCCAAAACTACCCTTCAAAAGCCTATTAAAAAAAATAATCACTCTGTAAAGTATTTTTCCTGCTTTAGGAGAGGATCAAGTGGAAACAAACACCAATCGTTTTCAAAAGCGTGTGTGTGCGCAAGTGTGGTGGAGAGGAGGAGAGACAGGAAGGAGACTCGACTCGAGGAAGGAACTTTTCAAGTTGGGGGAGCCCCACAATAAAACCTCTCAGACAGAGCTCACGTACCCTGTGCTGCTTTGGGCATAAATAACAAGCCCCTTAAATTTAAGTTTGAAACTGCGGTCAAGCGACCCTGGGCAGCAAAGTATGTCTGGCTTTAAGAAAGGGCCGAGGAGGTGGCTGCACGTCCCAGCAAGGGCTAGCAGGAGATCAAATCTGTCGGTGTGCAACGTTCAGTAGTCCTTACTCAAAACGTTTCCGGTTGAAATTGGCAGAAGCGGTGAATATAATTCTCTTAGTATTGTATTAGGGAGATGGGAAGCTAATGGGAAAGGGCAGCTAAAAGTACTTCTGCTAAAGCTAGAAAATACATTAAAGCCAGCGCTGTCATGGATGGCACCCGAGGTCACAGGAGTCAGTCGCGGGAATTGATCAGTGATATTTACAACTCAACAAATTGCTTTAAGCAAGTGTGACATCATGTCCCACGCTATTTACCAGAGGAGCTACGTACAGGGAGGCTTTAAAATAGCTCATCAGTCCATGAGGAGGTTAATGCAGTTGGTGTGATCTTCACCTAGAATAAGTAGAATTCTGCTCTGTCCATCTGACATGGTGTACGAAGCTGCAACTGCGTGGACCTAGCAAAGCGAGAAGGGTGGTGTTAGATGAACATCCACATCTGCAAGCGCCCTGCTGACTAACATTTATAGCAATCCCTTTTATTCAAATGGCAGATTAGAGAAAGCTGCTTGCTATTTGATGCATTTAATTGTATTTTAATTAAGAATAATTTTAAAAAGCAAGGTCCTACTTGTGACTGTTGCAATAGCATAAAGTGAACCCTCTCGGCACACCAGCAGACAAAATAGCATGCCACGGCCAAGCCAGCTCACGCCTGGATCCTGAGAACTTTCATTAACAGACAGTTACGGACACCTGGACTGAATCTGTGTCTCTCTTTACCACGTAGAATTGTTTAGGCTGGAAAAGACCTTCGAGATCATAGAATCATAGAATCACAGAATGGTTTGGGCTGGAGAGGATGTTAAAGATCTTTGAGCTCCACCCCCTGCCATGGGCAGGGACACCTCCCACCAGCCCAGGTTGCCCAAAGCCTCATCCAGCCTGGCCTTGAACCCCTCCAGGGATGGGGCATCCACAGCTTCTCTGGGCAGCCTTTGATCATCCAGTCCAACTGTTAACCTAACACTGCTGAGCCCACCACTAAACCACGTCTGCCCATCTTTTAAACACCTCCAGGGATGGTGACTCCACCTGGGCAGACTGTTCTAGTGCTTGACAACCCTTTTGGTGAATAAATTTTTCCTAATGTTCAATCTAAACCTCCGCCGGCACAACTTGAGGCCATTTCTTCTTCATATCCCCCTTCAAGATTTACAACACACAAGGTCAGGTTTATGCCGGTAGATTTGACATTAGTTGAACAGGTCAGTGGAGACGGACACCAGGGAACCCTAAAGCAGGGTCATTCCAGAGGATGCCTAAGGTCTGTGCAGACAAGCAGCTGGAGGACAAAGCTCCTCACCTGCCCTGATGGGGGTGTGCAATGGGACACCTCCTCCATACATGCCCCAGCAGAAGTCTGGAGACCCTGCAGACAGCAGGGAGATGGAGCTGGCCTTGGCTCAGAGCACCAGCCTGGCCCAGTGGCGGAGGGAACCACTCCTGCTGTGCTGACATGTGCTCCATCTCGTGCTCTCCATCCCACCCTGGTGCTGTGCAGCTCCTTGGCAGGCCATGGGCTGTGCCCCCGCACCCCCCAGAGCTGCCCATGGTGGAGGAGCCTCCTCCAGTCCTGACCTTGCTCAGCAGTGCACGGTTTTCCACTCTACAGAGGTCAGTTTTTTCAATTGCCAAAAGAAGCAAATCCCCTTTTGTGTCATTGCATGTGCTTCAAGGTGGACTTTGAGTCAACTGGTCTGTACAATCAGACTTTTTCTCCTCCCTGTTGGAATCTGTCATTTTCTAATGCATTACATTACACAGTAAATTGAATGTGGAGTTGGATTTTTTTTTTTTTTTGTTAACCTTTATGAATACTCTTGAGTGATCTGTGGATGGGATCAGCAAACAAATTTTGGTCTAGCGCTCCAATTCCTGACACATGAATTGATTGACACATTAAGTGAATGATGGATCTCTGCCAAAAGGGCATGTAGGATTTTGCAAGGGGGAGGGGAAGAAGGAGACTTTGCTTTCTCCCTTTTTTCTCCTTCTTAGCCAGTCTTGTTAAGAAAGGGCAAAAGCACTTAAATTCATTGCTCTCAAAGTAAATTGGTTTTCTTTTCTACCCTCTCAGAAGTCCTTTTTCTTCCGGGCTTATCCCACTGTTGCCTTCCTCATCCTTAAAGCAAAAAGACGTGAGATGCCTGCTGGCCCCTAGAGCCGCGCCCGCCGCACGAGCGGCCGTACCACTGCTCCGCCGAGACGCGCGTTTCCTGTGGGTTCGGTTTCCCACTGGCCGCCTTGGCATTGCCATCTCTGCCCTTTGCTTTCCAAGGCTCAGCTGACAGTTTCTCAAGCACATTAAGGCTGGCAAGAAGAGTGGGGCTGTTGTAACAAATGACAGTAAGTTCACAAGCTTGAGGGAGCTTGTTCCCCTCTGTTCGCAGCTCTCTTGAGAAGTTTTCAGAGGCTGTAGTTATCATCCTGCTCTGTATGCTGAGCCAGAGCTTTTGATGCTAATTTGTTGGCATTGCAAACTGCCGCTGCAAACGATAGATCCCATGACCTTCTTCAGTTACAGATAACACAAACTACAGTTATATTTAAGTGGCATATTGGTTAACCTCAGTGGCTTGCAATACCTTCCTTTGACTCAATTTCTATCATTAATAAAGGGTTACATTACAAAGGCACCTTGGAGTTTCTCGCAGGGAAATCTAGCCAACAAGCTCTTTCTTGTGAGCAGTTGTCTGCACTGAGCTTCTCTTGTAGCCAGGCTCTGCATTACAAATGCTCTGAAACACCAGCAGCAATAAAGACATTAACGCTGCATTAGGACAGGTATTCTGGCAAAATGCTTTCAAAATTAGACGCACTCACTAAAAACTATTATTGCTGCTATCGCTTTCAAATCCTCTGAAAGGCTTTGTGGACAGAATCACCACGTAAAGTCTGGTCTGGCTCACCACATCCAGTGGGACTATTGGATAAATAAAGAGCAAACAACAAGAGAATGGCGCTGGGGGGATGATTCTTGTCTTAAGAACATGAGACACAGCAACCTCACAAAGAAAACCCATGAGACCCAGCTCCTTTTGCATTCTGGGGGAGTTGAGTAGCGTTGCATTTTGTAGTCAGGATCCAGTTTTCTCACACATACATACACCCTTTTCAACACTCAGTGCCCAAACGCCAAGAAACATTTGACACAAGCCTTGAAAACTCGTTGCTGTCAATCCTGAGCAGGACCACGCCAGCTGCTCCTGGCTGTGTCCCTGGTGCACGCAGTAGGTCTCTGCAGTAACACCCACAGGAACCCACGTCACCGAGCGGTACCAGCGACCATGTGTCAGGAAATGCATTAAATATGCATTACTTCTGTGTTTGTTGGATGGGAGAATGAATGCCTAGTGGTGACAAAGCCTCCCCGAGGCCTGTCACAAGGTGGTGACAAGTCAGCAGTTCAGCTCCTGGGGAAAGCTGCAGACCTGGGAGTCTAGAAGCAGCAACAGAGCCAACAAGGAGATCAGACTCCTCACCTTTCTGGGAAGATTTGGACAAGGTCCTTTGGCAGTTCTTCCACTCTTAAAGCCAACACACTTCCCTCCATTGAGGAATATAGTTCTCCTTCTTATTGAATAAAATTGTATCTTTTTATATCAATCTAATCAAATGATAAGAAAGCAATGAGGGTACAGAGTCTGGGTTACCAGCAAGAAAGCCATGCCCCACTAGTATATTTTAGAAGCTGCAGAACCAAATATACCAGACTGCCTTCTGGATACTGGACACATGGGTGACCAAACCAAAACTTGCCATACTTCCCACTGGAAAAGCCTGGGACACACCACTCTCTTCAGTACTGCTCCCAAAAGCATATTTCCTCTTATCCCAAGCAGATCTGCAACACACTGTTTTCATAAGAAAAACAAATAACAATTTCTTCATCTCCTCTCCTTCCCAGCAACAAGGCAGTGACTTTCTTTCGCTAACGGAGCAAGGCAGCCACCGTGGGCTGTGTATGCTGCTCAAGGAAGAGTTTAATCCATGCGAGTTCTTGCTTTCATTGACACCTCAGTCAACTTTTTCTGTGGATATGTGCTCAAAAATGGTACTCTCAAGAACAAAACTGGCAGCGTCCACAAAGTGGACTTCTGACCAGAGCTTTATACTTGCATGGGCTTTTGGTCACCTTTGAAGGAAGGCTGGTTTCACCCAAAAGCAAAAGTCAAAATAGGGTTATACAGATTTTTCTGCTTCACAGAAGGCCATCCAATACCAGAACAAAATATTCAGTAACTCTTAAATTTTACTTCATATGGCTATATCATATCTATAGCTACTTTTACCTATAACTATTCTAAAAATCAACACAGGATTTCAGAGGACAACAAAACTTTTATCTTACTACTGGTAGTGTGCAGCTGTAGTAAATTTAGTCCTCTACGGTGTACGCCCTATAGCTTGTACGTTAAGAATTGTAACATCTTCATCACAGAAACCCTGTTCCATATCAGAGTTGACTCCATGGCTCTAGATCTCAGAAGCTATCATTCTTCCGAGATACAGTGTGGCAGGACCTGCAGTATGTAGTGGCAAAGTTTACATCAAACGTGTGCACAGCTGTCAGGTTATAGCAGTGTTTCAGGACACCATCAGTCTGTGTAAGCACGTAGGATACAGATGATGACAGAATTCCAAAAACTGATAAGTATAGAAAAATAAGTGTGTTCTAAACTTCGTAACTTTTTTTTTTTTTTAAACTCTAGTTCTTTTACAGTGCAGCCAACACAGCACATAATTTAGAGCTGCTCTTCACTCTGGTGTGCTGCTACTGAAGGGAAAGAAGGTGCAGACAGCTTCTCACTTCTTCTCAAGACAAACAAGTTCTAGATGATTTACCATGTGTGAAGACACATAGAAGAGTCTAACAAGCAAAAAACCCATGGAAAGGAAGCTTCTCCCCCTGAGGAACAGGAGAACAAAATGCATGGGTGCCAATCCATGCACAGAGATGTCATTTACATCTGTGATTCTTATCCTTTCCCTTCTATTCTCTATCCCAGTACCTCCATCTCTCATGGACCAGTTCCTCTCCTCTTATTTCTTTATTCTCATTAGTACCATCTCCCCACTCACTGCTTGGTTATACAGAACCAGGTAAATTTGATCCCATCAAGACAAATTGCTCCTTGTTTCCAATATATTGCATCTGAGTCAACTATGTGCCAAAATTGTCTTAGACCTTCTAAAAGCTGATGTAGTTACATAAACAAAAAGTCATTACTGACTTGGCTACAGATCTGCTCATTCATCTAATTCCTCGATAGTTTGTTCAAGAATGTTAATTATCAGAAGCTTATCATTAACCGGCTTGTTTTTGTTTCCAAGACTTGTCTTTGGTTTGCCAGGGACAAGACCGCTGAAATTCTGTTGTGTTGTTCAACTTGCATCTTGTTGAAGGTTCTGAACTAGATTTATACAGTATGAAGTGATGAATGGGGATTGAGTCATTTATTAAATTAGCATTTCATACTTGCTTACATGAGACAATTAATTAAGATAATTTCTACAACATGTGTAATTGTTCCTATACATCTCAAGTACAGAAATACTGCAACCTCACTATGTCATAGTAACTCTGAGCATCCAAATACCTTTTAATCCTTTCAGTGAGATTTATGATCATGCAAATGATACATCTTCTCCTTATTACTAGAAAAAGGCACTAGCATAGGATGGAGATGTCAGCACCTGACATGTCTAGAACAACATTTAAACCCACACAGCAATGCACCTATGCTGCACTGTGTGAACTCCTAAACAAGTGATTCTCCTGGAAAAGACTTTTCTCCTTCTTGTACTTCCTGGAAGTATTTATCATCAACTCAAGATAGCTAAAGAAAGCATTAGGTCAGGTTATGCTGCCAGTGCACAGGGCACTGGGGTGCAGTGCGACCCAGAAGAGGTAATGCCTGTCTTTAGTGCTGAGCTACAGTACATGGGAGGTGCAGAATCGCGGCAGTTTATGAACACAGAAACCTCGCACTGGGGATGAGTTATTCAACTCACTTTCCCTTTTCTCCCAGTTGCTAAAGGTGACGAGCAGGATAGCAGTAAGATAGAGAGGTCCTAACAACCAACAGAAAATCACATCTTCCCAAACGCTCAGTGCCAAGTGTCACTCCATTTCTAGCCCAGAGCAACAAGAGAAAGAGAGAAAGAGAGACCCCACAGCTCATTCTCCTGTGCACACTGCTTCCCCTCTCCGCCTTTTTGAATGCCAAAGGACCTTGAACTCTTTCTAGACTAGCTCCATTTCCTTTCCATAGCAATCCCCATGTGAAACATGCCTTCTAGGATTGATATTAGCAGCAGAGTATTTTGAGGTAATTACACCAGGTTGATGCCCTCCTTCTTCAGTTATTGCTTCGGTAAATAAAAGCATTAACTAACAAAGTCAAAGATTGTTAGGTTTACTGACTGACTGGATATTTACAAGCATAATGTGCTTTAAATGATTCCTCAGCTTTCAGGAGTAGCTATTACAATGTACATCAATGTATTGCATTGAGCACTTCCTCCTACTAGATTCTAACGTAACGAGAGAATTTTCTTCCTTCAAGAGTAGTATTCATCTCAACATAGGAGAGAAAACACATTTATTCCTTTCTTCTGGGGATTATTGGGAATAACTCCGTAGTCCATTCCTACAGTTGGTTACTAAAGCACAGGTAGTTCAGCTGAACTAAGCAGACTGAAAGCACACACAGGTTTGAACAACTAAGGAACGCAATCAAGTGACGATCTGCTACATTTAATGATGCAACAATGGAAAAATAAACCCCCAGATCCCTGCAAGACACATGGCATTAAAAACTACATTACAGTGTGAGACACGCAGGTGTGCATTACTCAGGACAGCCGGAGTCACGCAGTCAAACGTCACTACACAGTAACTAATACAGAGGGGCTGCCTGTTGGGGGGGGCTGTTATTTCATGATTTAGGGCACATGGTCTCATTCTCTAAGCTACAAAGCATTACAAATAGGATTTGCAGGGTACGTGTTTCAGTTTTTAAATGAAAACTTTGCCATAAAGCAAGTAAAATGAAGATCTGTATGTCTCTGAGGGAAGAGTGGAGACAAGTACAGCGCAGCCACAATCAGCTGACTCCTATTAGGCTTCTTATTCAGGTTACAGAATAGCAGAAAAGTATTCCCTTAAACAAACAAACAAACAAAAAACCCCCTCTTCAGTGAAATGCATGGGAAAATTATTAGTATTCCCTACAATGGCTAAGGTCACACCTGATGAGCACTGAAGAACCATGGCTACATCAAGTCCAATTGCAGGGCTTTCATTCTGCAAGACCCTTGTGTTCACCTAAACACAGCTCAGTAACTGCTGGCAAGAGACTCATGCTAGATTGCTTAATTCTGGTATGTCCTGTCATAGAGATGTGCCATACTCTAATTTTTAAATTAATGAACAGCGATCTGGGCTGTGCTCTGGGACAATGTTGACTCATGTATTTGATATCGTCTCACACTGAAGCTTAAAAAACTCTCCTTCTGTGCTTGTGAGTTTGAGTATAGCAGCCAAAATATTAAAAAAATGTAAGAAGCTATTTGAATTTTCCAAATCAATTTTTGCAGACCAAATTAGCACAGACAGTCATGTCACAGTTGTCATCTGTCCTGAAGCTGCTGAACTTCCCAAGCCATGTCAGCACAAATTCAGAGTCTGTCCTTTGAAACACAGATGAAGTCCTTTACTAACGCCGTGGCGAGCTAAAGCAAATTCAGATTCTGTCAGGCTGTTTTGAAATGCAGGATTTGGCTCAGAACAGATTACCTTTCAACATTTAAACATTTCAGTCTTTTCTTGGATTTCATTGTCTCTCATTTGTTGTGATTTAATCCAGGAGCAGGGAATGCCTGGGTCCTTTGGAACTGCCCCTTCCAATGGCTTCTTTGCCACATCACTCCCTATTCACTCTGTCACTTGTGAAACCATTAAAAACGTCTTTTGATCTCACAGGCCACATGCATTTCAATAACAAGGACCTCCTTCTGCTTGTTCCCCATATTGCACCTTACACCCAGACTTAAGCCAGTTTGCAGTTCAGAAGATTCTCAGAGACGGGAGGAAGGGATACATTCTGACCTCACAGTTCACACTGACCATTTTGATCCTTCTTAAATTTCTGGGGTTGTATAGGTTGCTGTCTTTTTTCAAATTCTTCAAATATCTTCAGATTTTCCCTGCAGCACATCCTTACTGGTTTCTCTGAAGTCTTTAACCAGTAATTAGTAAATCTGTCAAATCACACGAGCACCTGCAATATGTCCAAGGTGCTACTTACACTCTGGTTTGTCCCTTCGGTCTTGGCACTGTTTGAGACCAAATTAAAGCATGAAGACTAAATGGGTTTGGACACCAAAACACCTCATCACAGATATATGAATTATAATTTGATGAATTATACTACTTCCCTTTCTCATGGGATAAGTGATGTGGTTCAGGAAAAGAGCCTGGCAGGTCAGTGCAGTGGTACCGACAGTCCTGGGGCAGGGTTGTGCTTACCTCAAGTTCTCCCAGTTCTCTTGGTGCTGGAAAGATCACCCCAAATTGCTCTGCAAGATCTTGGGGTCCCCTCGGAGTATCTCAGGTTCTCCCTCCTTCCTGGTTTTCCTCTGAACCTTCTCTCCTGGCACCTCTGCCCCCCAGAGCCTTCTCAAAAATTCTGTCGCTTCCCCACTTAGAGGATTGCGCAGAGAATACCTCTTTGGTGACCGATTCATTGAAATCATGCTGCTGTATTCCAACGTGTTGTTGTTGTCATTGATGCTCACAGTTTGCTTGATCAGAACACTTCTGGACAGGCTGGCACTTCTTCACGATGACCAGGGTGTCTGGATAGTTTGGCTATTTATTTCCTTGAGCACACAAACACTATTCAAGGTTCATTCTGTTTCGGACAAGGGTTTGGCCATATTTTGTATACTTCCACTAAAACATCCATGTAAGATGGATAAATTTATTTTGTCAGTGAAGAATCCATATGTACCTCTCCTCTAAAATGAGTGATGTAGGAAGCCTAGAGCTTTAAGTTCTACATTTCATGAAACCGACAGAAGCTTGAATTTGGTGCTCCAGGACCTGCTGATTACCAGAAGGGAAGTGCTCCCACAGAAAAAGACATTCATTCTGTCTGAAGAGCCTCATGTGTCAAAATTTCATTGAAGTTGATTGCAAGTCATTACTGGAGTCAAAATTAATCTGCTTTTCACATGCATTCACAGTCTGTGCACTAGTGATATCCAACTGTTTAGAGCTCTTCATGGGAGCAGTTTTTAACTGGCTATTTGTAAACACTGTAAAAAATTCTTGCAATTTAAGGAAATCTTATTATGATTGGGGAAAATTCCTATCCTTTCTTCTCATACTAGGCAGCCAGGAAACAAGGATGCTTTAAATTCCTTGACTTTAAAGGAGTTAGAGATGTGCTTTGAAATGAGCAATGTGTTTCCTCTTCCTGTCTCAATTTCCATTTACTCTGAAGAGCTGAAGCTACTCTTATAAATGTTTTATATTTAACAGAAAAAAATTAACAGCAAACAGATCGAACACAGAATTTCAAAACTCAGAGAATGTTTTTTTTCTTCCCTCCCCAGCTGCTTCTATGCCAGTTAAAAGAAAGGAAGTGGGGCTATCGTGTTATGAAGAAAGTCCAAACCACACCAGCTTTGCAGGTGTCTGCATATGGGAAAGAAGAAGGAATACATGAGAGGCAATACCGTTCTCATTCCTTCTTGGGGTAAACCCAAGAGTTTTTCCTTTCCTATGTGTGACAGCACACAGCCTCGGTGAACACAGGGGCTCTCCCACCAACCTGGTCCTTCCACAGCCCCTCTGTTGTCCCAACCACGTGGTCATTCAGAGTTGAATAGAGCAGAAAAATCTTCTGGGACTTGAAATTAGTATTCCTGAAGAATTTACAACCAAGTGAAATATAATGCAGGTACATCCAAGCTACTCAGAGCATCTGGAAAGCCTGGCTCCACGGCACCCGTGAACTCGCCCTGGTGAGGCAGGGTGCTGGCGTACAGCGTGCTCCCCCGGCACGCCATGCCCATGGGCTGACAGACGGGCTGTTTGCTGAGCCTGAGATCCACGGCCCCAGAGGAGCTCTCATTCCTTGCATTTTTAAGGGAAGCAATTCTGACACTTAACACAAGCAGAATCAACAGTTGGTTGTTTCTCCTCTATTCTTCTACCAACAGCTGACTTTGAGCTGAATTAAAATGGGACTTGGAATGAAAAACAGCCACTTTTGCTCTGCAGCCTCTCATTACGCAAAGCCATCAAGAAGCTCTTGTGGAATGGAAAAGCTGCAGTGTTATTTTCACTTCCCTTTTCCCTTGTCGGTAACCTACGCAGCATCTGAGGCCCTCTGTGCACGCTGAGCTGGGCCTGTAAGACAAGGTCCGTACAATACGCGCCATCTAACGAAGCTGTTTGAGGTAAATAGCCCCCTGGCACCCTTTGAGATTTTCTCTCCTCTTATTTCTGCTCTGTTTTAATTCCATCTCAGCAATCGCTAGTGCTCGGGCTGAATGCAAGGGCCCTTCCTCTTCAGAAGCTGATTGTACAAGACTCCGATTGCTGCCCCTGTCGAAGAAAAATGCCTCTTGACAGCTCTTTGGAACGAAGGGGGAGCTACGTGCAGGGGTGACACTGGCAGAAAGAGTTGGCTCTCACCGCTTCTTGAAACTGCATAATGAATGAAATGTTTAACAGAAGAGAGGATGTAGGGCTGGCAACACGTATTAGTTAAACGGCTTTTTGAAGCCATCTGTCCACCAGCTTTAGCCACTACTGAATGAAAATTCGTTTTGAAAGCAAAAGGGACAGACACTCTAAGCTTCCAGCTCTTCATCCTCCACTGCGAGCCAACCAAAGGCACTCGCAGTGCTCAGGGAAGGCTCATGTTCCTCAGCCGGGGAGGACTGCTTTGCAGCCACGTTAAATGGTGATGCTGACAATGCTCACATCGGTTAACAATGTTTATAAATGAAAAGTACCACTAAGGACCGAAACAATAAAAATCAGCTACCCCTTACATGCACTTCAGAGTGCAAATTAACCGAATTTCAGATAAACCAGAGAGAGCTTCAGCCTCTTTTCCAAAAATAAAACTGCCGTTTAGTGCACCAGCCAGAAGTCCTGACTTTCGTCTCCTTTCTTTAATCACCCAACCCAAACTTCCCTGTGACGGCTGGCTCTGCTGATGCTGGTTTTGGAGGTGTCCTTGCTTAACGATTTCTGCTCACCTCTATTTCCACACAGACTGAGGGACAGAACACCTCCTGTACTGTGGGGATAACCTGTGGTATTTACTCTTCAAAGGATGTGGACCAAATGAAAAGCTTACTAGTTGGTCAGTGCAAAACTGAGATTTGCATAGAAACATTTAATTTAAAAGTTTATGAAACCGCCAGACAAGAGCACAAACTGCAGGCTTAGGAACTCTCAGTGACCACAGTTGTAAGCAAACAGTAAGAAGCAGAGAGCGTTTCACGCACAAGAGACCAGGAGAACACCACGGCTCTCTGATGAAACTCCTTGTACTGGAGACTTGCTTCCTACCCAATGCTGTACGCTGTTGATTCAACACAAGCGCAAAAGAGAATGAAACCATGTTTAACCACTAACCCTGTATTACCAAATGTGGGAAAATGACGTGTTAATTTATGCAACAGGATCTGAAGAGCAATGTAAAAGGAAAGAAAACCATCCAGGCAAATGTCTTGGGTGCGCCCTGGCCTACTGGATCCGTGCACCTGGCAAATCAGCAAACTAAAGCAAACAAATGTGGGAAGTAAGTTCATGTTTCTGAAGAAAAGAAAATAAGACAATTTCCCTCGCCCCCATTCTAAGTTTGCATTATTATACTTTCCCAGGGCTATTCCATGTTAGTTGTTACCATCATTCACAGCCGTTGTTTAGACAGCTTGAGCAGCGGCAACAGAAGTGAAGCAGATATTTATGCAGTTGAAACTACAGCATACAAGAGCATCTTCAGCAGGAAGAGATTATACGGAGAGCTATAACGGATATAATGTTGAGGGAAAAATAAGCCCTTGAAAGCTTGGTCCCAAAATGTTAAAAAGCAGCATTTGGACAATGTGGGTTTTTGTGGTGCCTCACTGTTTAGGTTGCATGGTTTGCTATCCAGAGCCCAAACAGCTCACACAAAATCCCAGCTTGGAGAAAAGGCTGCGGAGCTCCAGCCCTGCTCACAGCGTGTTTTGACATTGGCTTGCAAAGGGCCTGTTTGTTAGCTATGAGATGCACGTGTGTGTGGCAAGAAGAAATAAGGTGGCGTTTGGAAATGTTTGTACTCCCCACTGGCAAAGCAGGGAGAATCCGTGCGTGAATGGCGTGCCTGCGAGACAGCTCCAGGACTGGGGCCTGGTGGGCATCGCAATGAACCACCAACAGCGATGGACGCGGTCCCACGCGTGCCGTACGCGAGCCAGAGGCCAAGCTGGTCACAGCCCCAAGGGGACTGAAATTGAGACCCTGTGGTGAACGATCATCTTCTGTCCCAGGGGCCTGGAGAGCAGTGCTAAGGGACACCAGCAAATCCGAACCCAGGCTTGGCTGGAAGAACACAACCAGAGAGCAGGACTTGCAGATCTGTGGTTTTTTTCGGTGCTGGGGAGGAGGCTGTGGAGCTGCGTGGCCCAGAGCACAGCAAAGCCACCAGACACAGCAGTTTGCTATTATTATTGCTACATTTATTACCATCGATCAAAATATTCATCTGCAAAGTGCAAATTTATTGAAGAGCTTAGTCCTTTGCTGTACTCAGAGCACTTAATAATTAATTAATTAATAATTACCAGCCTTTTCAAAACAGTACACTGCAGAAAAATAAAGGAAAAAACCTGAAGATAAAAGGTACCATCTACTAATTCCACCAGTGACACACAAGTCTGAGTAGATGCATGTGTAGTAGATGGTAATTCACCACTGGGAAAAACGCTCACTCTGACTTGTGCTCGACTTTCTCCCAGCATTTACTTTAGGCAGGGCTGGACAGAACAGATTAAAGCACAATATAATGAAAGACAGAGAATGTGCTTTGTCCAAATGGAAATGGAGTTTGAACTAACAGTTGTATAAAATAGAGTGTGTATTCATTTTTATGTGAAACAAGTATCTACAAACTAAAATGACTGAAAAGTATCTATATAGGTCTATTTAAAACTGGAAAGAGAGAGGCAATTCGAAAAATAACTATTTTATCTGCTAGCAAGCTGATAAGGGAAGTGATGTGACTGAATGCTGCTTTTGTTTAAAAGCAACTGAAAAGATAAGAACCAGAATCCTCGCAGAGATGTGTGGCCAGGCTACATTACTAGCTGGACACAACTTAAAAAACCCAACCCCTAACTAAAATGGCAAATGACTTACTTGGCAAATACAGAAACATAGCCCCAGCTTGTGCCAACTCCCAGTCCCAGCTCCGTCGAGGCACCTGAACAAAGGCCTTTCAGAGGCGGTGTAATTGAGGCTCCCCGAGTTGGGCAGGATGCTCAGGTGTATAGAGGGGCCTCACGGAGCGCCAGACAGAGACAAATTCACATGGAGTAAGCGAAGCACTTTGCTGGCATGTGGACGTGGGTTCCGGAGGCTATTCCCAACACAGAAGACAATCACTGGCAGGTAATAAAGGAGGCATTTATGCGATATGTCAGCGGTTAGTGCAAAGCTTAAAAGAAATGAGATCATGTGGCAAGATAGCATTCTCTGCCTCTCCCCCAGGGGAAGGAGCATTACTGTTATTACTATAAGCCATTGTTACCGCTACTTCTTTGAAATAAAACGTGACACAGTATCGTCAGCTGATACTTGTGCGATCGCAGCTATCATAAATTGTGGTTTCCAGAAAATTAATCTCCGGTTACGCTAGGCAGCTACCACACAAGTGTGCAGCACAGAGACAGACAGATCCCCAGGAAAAAACCCTCCAAAAACCCTCGGACAAGACCACCTCCCCCCAGATACTGCTTTACTCTGAGCTTTCAAAAGTTAAAAATGAAGAGAACAAACCACGGTAAGAACAGGTTAATACAGCAAGTTTCACTCACCCTCTTGGTGCAGACAGTGTAGCTACAGCCATTCAGCCCAGGAAGGCCAAAAGGCATGACGATTACCCAGTTCTTCATGCTCCATTTACTAGACTTTGTCAGACTGATTTTCCACTTGTTTTCTGTATTTTATATAGAAAAAATAACTCTACAATAATATTTCGTTTGAAATGCAAATCTCATTGCTTTCTGTAATGGACAAGTACAACATGCCTCCCACAAGGATAGAATATCTTGAGCAGAACAGCTTCGTACAGGGAGAAAACATAGTTTAATGAAATATATTTGAAATTTCAAATTAATTTCTACAGTATCCATTAAAACTTCATTTTTTCTTTAGAAAAGCCACAGGCATGCTATTCTTTTCTTTTTAATCTTTACATGAAGCATATGTATCACAACTGTACTTCAACAAATTAAACTAACAGATAACTGAGGAACAGATGAGCACCTTCTGAGATTGAACTGTTATATATGTAGTAAAACACATCTTAAACTATTAAACACAGCATTTTAAAAGCCTAGCCCTGTCAGAACACCATGTAATAGGTCACTTCAGCTATGGTTTAGCGATGTCCAACTAATGGTAAGGTTTAACCATGCTAAAAAGTATTAAGCAAATAAAACAAAAGAAAACGCTGTGAATGTTTGTGTTTATCCCTCTGTGACTTGCATCTATCAATTTTTTGTGACTGTCATTTATTTTTTGTGATAACTAAATCATATCATTTATTGAATGGAGAAGATTTTGCCCACGGATTCCAGACCATGAATCAATGATGTAAGAGGAGGTGGATCTAAATTTCCAAACTGTGGGAAAAGCATGCTGTTTATTTTCAATATAAGCATATAGAGTTGAAGTAAGCAAGGATGTAACAGCATCAGAACAGAGTTTGTTAAAAGAAAGTTTCCCACAGGAACCCATGGTCAATTCAGGAAAGAGTATGTTTGGTTTCTCAAATACTTCTGCAAAGATGTTTCCAAAAGCCTCCCTGAATACCATTGAGCTACCTGCCAGGACTGGTCCCAGTGCAGTATTTACCACTAATAACAACCAGGATCATCCCAGCTACAACAGCTTCATACTTTCACCTGTAAAAGTTGAATACGGAATGAAGGCGATATGCGCAGTCACGGTCTCATTTCCATTCACCATATTCCCCTGTTTCCCTAAACTTTGCAGCTACATGACAGATGAGCAGAGAATATCCTACAGCCCAACAGCCACCGAGTTTATTTTCTTACTCTCCAGGGAGCAATCTACTTTGCGTGCAGAGAACATTTCATCTAGTACGAGATCCTACAGCTGACAGACTAGCACAGCAGCCCCAAACTGAACTGAAGCTGAAGAGACAGTGGACTAAAGCATCTATTTCCATCTGCTTATACACTGTAAAGTATTTCATACAATAAAGCTCCGCAGGATAAGTCAACAGACTTCTATGTATATTATAATGCAACCAACAGCTCCATGTGCTTCTAAGCACATGTGGTCATAGTTCCCACTCAGGACAGCTTAAAATCCCAACTCAGGTGTAAGTGCACAGAAGGATTGGATTGAATAGCTGGAGACGTGTTTATGCCACATTTATGATTAACAGTGTATATGTTCTTAGTCAGCTACCTGCCTAATTATCTTCAAATTGGCATTTTATTACAGACATCTCTGTAGAAGGGGCTGGAAAGAAGGTCCTAGAAGAAGACAAGCTGTGCCGCTTGTGCATGTCATGTGTTTCCCAAACCGAGAGCAGACGGGTGCAGAGGGGATTACTGAAGAGACAGGCAGGCTGTGGATGGAAAGTAACAGTGATGCCGGGCCACAAAGATGAGTTTCGTTGATCACTTCAGTTGTTACATTACTAAATTGAAATTGAAGCTCTGGAGAAAACCATGGTAGAATGGAAGCACTTCAAAGCCAAAGGAAGTCAAGGGTAGATTGCTTTCCAATGACAGAGAAAAGTGTAAACTCCCGCTGTGACAAGGAGAGAGGGAGCAGGGGAGAGAGAAAACATGAACAGTGCAAAAGTGGACAGGAAGAGACAGAATCAGCTGATGCATTTGGAGATATGGAAAATATGAAATAGATAAGGAAGCTCAGACAGTAAAAATGATCTGACTTGGGGGGTGGGACTGTCTCAGCAAACAGCTGGGGAAGTTTGAGGAGGAAGACAACCTGCCTACCTTGGACAGAGGAAAGGAAGCCGTCACCAAGCAAATGTGCAAACTCTTCCTGGCAGTGCAGCAGTGAAGGAAGGAGATGCTGGAGATAAAGCAGAATTAACAGGAGAGGCTGTAAGAGACGCAGAGACAATGGCATAAAACTCAGAGTGGAGCAATTCCATAACAGTACGAGAAGCATAACCACAAGCCAAGAAATTGCTTATGTTCGTCTCTGCTGGGAAGGAAGACAGCTGGAGTAATGGGCACAGTAGTGAGCTCTGCAGTCCAGACTAAACTCTTTCCTTCCCTCTTAACCTGTCCTAATTTACCATTCCATCACATTCCTTAGCTCACTTGTATTATGTTCAGGCTGCTTCATTTTGTTCACAGCATCCTTAACACACTGGTAAAAGCACACCAGACCTGTGTCATGAGAGGTTTTAACTGTACACATTCCCTTAGGCACAGGGTGCTCCTCAGCGCCGTCCTCGCAGAGTTTGTACACTATGGATTAACGACCTGGACAATGTCCATTCCTGTCTGTTAGCATGGGGGTTCTGCCACCATCCATGTGCACTCCATCTCCACTCTGCTCTGCAACGGAGTTTCCACCAATAACTTCAAAAATTCAATGGACCCCCAGCTAAGCAGACAGAATGGTACTATAGACTGATGCTTATTTTGAAAAGCAACGCATTCCCGTGTATGGAAAACTCACATCTTACCGAAAAACCCCACACTTCCCTCCAGGCAGCTCACAAAATAAAGCAAGCAAGTAGGATTTTACTTCTAGCTTGTACTTAGCAATCAAATTGCTACACAAGCTTGAACAGGAGATCCAAGTTTTGTCCCCATTTAGGCATGGACAAGGGCAGCAGGTAGGAAGAGTGGAGCAGCACAAGCACCGCTGGTGGCAGAGCTCACCAAGTGTGATATCCAAACCCAGGAACAACCAGAAACCGCAGAGCACAGGTTGTGTATAGAGGCAGCAGACAAGTAAAAATACCTGACAGCTTCTCCCAGTAAGCAGGGCTATCACAATGCGGCTTCATTGACTCGTTCAAGCAATAACGACTTTAAATCATGTGTTTCAGATAAGAAGCCCCTTGGATTGGTGGCTATCTTCAACCTCTGCAGTTCATTTGAGAGGACTCCCTTAGAACCACAGCTTCTGCAGAGAGATGGCCAAAATTTATGATTTTTCTTTCATGTTCCTCTCCAGCCATGGCCAGTGAAGCTAAGATACACCTCATTTTAATCTGCTAGAGGAAAGGTCTCTGACAAGGGAGAGAGCACAAAGACTACGAAAAGAGGCAAAACCTATAACTAAAATGTGGTTGAGAAGCAAGAGGCAAAGAGCTGTTCACAGTTGGACATGTGCAAGAAGTCCAACAACTGAGAAGCTCTATCAGCATCCAAGAGGATGCGGATTGAGTGTGGTTATCTTCCAAAGAGAGATTTTCAGATAATCGGAGCACATCTTAGGCATGCGACAGCGTGCAGACGTGGTATGGTACAAAATTGCTCAGACAAGCATATTTTGCCAGAGTTTCACACACCAGCTAGCACAAACCCGACGTTACAAAGGCACCACGTATGCTTCGCAGAAAGCTAACAAGGTCTCAGCCACCCTCAATCCAGACAGTAGGATGATATAAAGATTGTTTTGTGGCAGCACTGCAGAGGTGTTTCAGGAACCAGTGTTGGTACACTCCTCCATGCTACCTGGCTTTCTGCTTCTGAATTTTTCTTTGCTAAAACAGCAGTGGCTGACACAGTCTCTTCTGGCAGGAACTAGTGATAGTCTTCTTCCACTCTCAGAATGTGAGCTTCTGGAACATGGGTTTGTAATTGCACGGACCATAGGACTACGAGAGCATTTTAGACTCTAAACAAAAAAATAATTTTGCCTGACCTCAGTGAGATTATTGCCTCTGGTATTCCAGTGGGATCCCATCACTTGTCTTCATGAATATAAAGACCTGACCTATAGACAGGACTAGCAATTTAAAAAATAATGTGTTTATATACATTGGATAGTAACTGTGTAGACAGTGGCTATTTTTTTTCCTTTTATAATATTAAAGCAATGAAATCTAAAACATAAACCCCAACAAAACACAAACAAAAGGATCACGATCTCTAATTAAATGGAATTTTCCTGTTGATACATCACATACAGATGCTTCTCTTACCTGATCCACCTCAAACCTCAAATATCACTGGATGCGACTTTTGTTATCCTCCTGCTTTTGGCCAAAAGCTGCAAGCCTTACATGCAAGAAATCAAAGAAAGACATTCTAGAGCAGCAGCTCTGGCACTGCCCAAAGATCGAGTCCTTCAAAGCTGATTTTCATAAATTGCAAGATTTGCCAGAAATTCCCTCTACATCCCTAGAATCCTGGGAATAAAATCCCGACAGCTGGAATACTGCTTAGTAATGAATTAGAAGAATTTTCTTCTTTCTTTTTCTACAGTCTAGCTTCAGTGGGCTCTAAATAGTTTTTTTAAAATACTGGATTAAAAATTAGTGTGAAGACTACTCATTGCTTCATTATAAGTCAATAGATTTAAAACTTTCTTTGTAAAAATATAATTCTGCTAAATATAAAAAATGCAGTCTTAAAGAGAGTGGGAAGCCTAGCATGAACTCCCACACCCAAGACTCCTCCTTGTCTCCTGCAGCAGGGTAGCTGACCTTGATTTTCATTACGTTTTCAGCCTGAGACATATAACTCACTTTGTGGTTAATTATCTCGCCCTGGAGCCCATGACAGTGGTTTGAGCACAGAGCTATTGTGGGTATAACCAGATCCATTAGAGTCTCACTGAGTCCGGGAGCAGACCTATGCTTCAGAATTTACCAACTCACTCAGTGTAATTACTGTCAGCATGAGGCAGGCAGGTATGGAAGGAGGAAGAAAAGGATCATTTGGTTTTTTCCTTCCCTGGAAAGTGCCTGATTACAAACGGATGGCAGTGCTAAGGTGAGAACAACCTGAAATTCCTGGATAAGGACATAGGGGTTTGTAGGTTCCTAGTCTTTAACTTTTCCTTCATGTTTTCAACTCAGCAAATACCTGAGCTAACCTGCAAGTAATTAGTGGATAGTTCAAGGGGCTTTTTGTTTTGTTTTGTTTTGGAAGAGGTGGAACATTAAGTATGTGCTGTTTGAGAAAGGTGATGAGCAAATAATAGGGAAAGTGGTACAAAGATGCGAAGGATACAATGGAAAGAATTGAAAGGTATTTACGAAGCAGCAATTGCAGCACAACACTGCAGACAAGTCTTGGCATAGAAGTTACAACAATTAGAGATAATTCTAATTGCATTTCAAATATATGGAAAGCAGTCTTGCAGTTTAACATACATATTAGGCAGGGTTGAGGTGCATGCAATTCCCTGAAGGGGCAACCCCTGCAGGGCAGCAGGTTACCTGGCAAACATGCTTAGCTATCGCCTGGGCAAAATCCAGAGCACCCAGGCAGACGTGGCCCATTTCCAATGCAAAGTTGTGTCACAATACTGCTGCTGGAGAAAACTAATTGGACATGCTCCAGCCAGGGTGTCAGCCAGCCCAACGGTGGCAGCTTAGAGATCCCGGCCCCTCCACAGACACCACTTGCTGCAGGAGAGGCTCTGTCTCTACGCACGGAGTTTTCCCCAGGGTCAGAACTCGTCCTGCCGCCCCCGGAGCACTGCGAGGAGCTGTCCACAGAGGAGGCAGCGAGCGGTGTCCCCGGCTGCTGGCACGCCTGGAGCTGCTGAACGGGAGCGACGGGCTCAGCTCCTTTCTCCAGCAACACCCCACTGTTTCCTCAAGCCCACACAATAAACCTCATAGGTTTCTGTCCAAAAAGCAGCTGCTGGGTTTCACTCTGTATTCCCGATGAGAACAGGAGCTGTCCTCCAAAGTCTTCAGCACCAGCCCACTGCCTCTGGGGTGTTCCAGAAAGTACACGGCTTCTGGAAACAGCCAGGATAATCATGCTGCTGTAAAGTGTAGCTGCAGTTAAAGACTATAAAAGTTCAAAATACATATTCCCTTAAAAAAGAATAAATCACCTTGTCACAGTGAAATATCTGCCGGCTGCTGCATAATCTGCAGATTCTCTTTAAAGAAAAGTGACAGAATCTGATAGTTAACTATCTTCAAGCAATGTGGCCACCAAAAGCAGCTTGGGCAGATGTCACCCTTTCTGTTTGACAGCAGAATTTCCCAGATTACTTTTGGTTTTTTGGTTCTGCCACTATTCACCATGGTTTGCAATCTTAGCAACCAGGGGTGGGAAGGAGGAGAGAAAAGAGTGCACAAATCTTACCCTGCAGCACTTTTTTTCCCACAGTAAGTGTTGAGCTGTCATGGGGACAGTGGACTTTTTGGTTCTTGCCCTCCCATCTACTTGCATGTGCCTGCATCAAGAGGAAGGTATGTCCCAAATATACGTATTTGTCCTCACTGCTATAAAGCCTTGCCAATGTGTTTCCATCTGCGAGAAGCTGGTATAAGTACAATTACATTGCTAATATTTGTGCCAGAGTGGTATTTTAGCATCTGCATAAAACCTTTCACACCATGAGTTGAGGATGTGCAGCTCATGAACAAGCTTCACGTAATATTTTCCAGCGGGAAGGCAGGTGTGTGAGCTCCCGGAGAGGCACAGCTTGCTGCAGCAGCGAGCAGCAGGCTCCGGGCACCGTGCGCTGCTTTGCCAGTTCAGCGCACAGCTCCGGGGTAGCAGTCAGCCAGCCAAGTAGCTCCGACATTCTGCGATCCCACGGACCCACAGTTCGCTGTCTCCTAGGAGATCAAATCCCTTATTTCCTGGTACCTACGTTTTACTCTGTAGTCTCAAGAAGGATTCGCTCAATATTGTTCTGCAAATACTTTGGATATTCAGTTTGCAATAGCTTTATCAAAGCCTGTGATAAAGCTTCTCAATATTTAAGCACTTGTCTGGTTATACTTAGAATTTACTTGAAGTATAAAGAAAAATAATTAGTACAAACATGACCTGTGCCTATATAAATATTTGCCCATATTTGGTAAATGTTTATATATATAGAATTTCTGAAAAGCTTCTCTTACTCTCAAGGTTTTAAAAAGGAAAAAAAAAATCTTTCCTCTCTGCTTTATTCGCACTGTTACAGGAAATCAGTGGTTAAGCACCCCTTTTAAAAAAGGCTTAACAAAGCATGTTTTGCAAGTTCATTCAGTTTTGAACGAACTTGACAAATTTTGAAAGCAAACATCCCTGGAGTCTGACCGATGTCGGAGCACTGAGGAAAGCCTCCTTTGACATTTGAATTTTAAAGATTGGCCAGAGCCTTATGTCAGCTGCCTTGCTCTGCAGCCTGTCTTTGAATCCTCTTAGGGAAGTCAGGGATACCCCCAAACAATAGAATTAAAATCTGTCTTTAGGACTGGCAAACCATTCAAAGTCCTGTCTAGCTGCTTAGCATAGACTGTGCTAGGCCTCAAGGAGAGAATAGGCCCCTAAAGAAGCAATAATTTTCAGATTGTTGTGTACAATGCAGTGATAAAGCTCCCTGTCACATTTTTCTTCCCAGTTACTGAAGTTCCCATTCAGATGAATTGTCACAGCTTCTTCAATCCAAACAAGCACCCTTCCGGCCTTGTTTGCATTAAAATGTGATAAAACCAAAGGTGACTTTAGCACAGCTGTGCAGAAAAGTGGATTAGGTCAAAGTGACAGCGTTTGTTAGGCCTCGCCACAAAGGTAGTTCAAGATTTGTCTAGAGCGCTGATGTGGGAGAAGCACAAGTCTCCTAAACCCAGACACTTGCAATAAGGCTACAAACAAAAAATACATTTGCTTTCACGCAAATGTAGTTTCCCAATGGCAGTAGGCCAGCCCGTTGACCTGTTGTCACAGAAAAATTTGGAATGGCACCACAAAACAAAGCACCCCGGGTTTTCCGTCGTCGCTGGCAGGCATCGCGCAGGACTCAAGCGCTGCTGTCAGCACCCAGCGCCCTGCAAAAGCCAGGGCCAGCGCCCCGGCAGCACGCGGCAGCTCCAGCTCCTCGGGGCAGACAGGCGCCGGCTCCAGGGCTCAGCGATGAGATCCCAAAATGCACAAATGTATTGTAACCCTATTTTGGACAGAGAAGCAAGGAAGGCCTGTTTTCCCTATTCACAGTGAAGCGGGGATCACCAGTCTCCCAGCAAAGAGGGCATTTCTCACTTCACCATCTTCCAAGCTCCTATTTCTATTTTATTTTATTTTAAAGGGAAAACTCCACCAAAGCAAAAAGCCATCAGAAAGAGCACCCTTTGCATGCCACCTGCTGGCAATATTTTGTATTTGGTGAAGATGGGGGCAGAGCATAATTTTCTCCATGACAAGAAACACTTATTATGTCAAAGATTGTCAGAAAAATCAGAGAAAGCGCCCTGTACAAGCACTCTGGGCTATCCCAGTAGAACCAGGAAGAGGCCGCCAAAACCCACCTTCTCTCCACAACTCCACTAGTTATTTTTCAGCTTATTTACGGTTCCTAACCCTTACAAGGACACAGCGATGTACCATTAATCTTCCCAGTGCACACACAAAAACTCTGAAGACACTACTGTATATCAACAGGATTTAAACCTCAGGTTCTGCCTGATGTACTTTTATTTTCTACTACCAGAAAGATTCCATCCTTATGGGATTTATTTTCAATCTAGATTTTACAGATTGTTATCATTTCCATGCCCTGCACTAGTGTTCCTTCCAGGAAATGCGGTCCCTCAGCAGGAGTGCTCTGTGCCACAGGATGCTGCCACATCACGCAGGACCAAGAACAACTACTGGGTGAGGGAGCTCGCAGTGATGTTAAACTGAAGGAAAAATAATAGGGGGCACTTTAAAGGCTCTTGGATAAGTTATAAAAGAAAGAAATTTCTGAAAGAGAAAGCTCTGCATCAGTTCATTCTTGTTAGCAGACGAAAACACTTGTTTGATCAGCTCCAATAAAAGTACTGTCAGCTGCCTCTGATGGAGGTCACGCATTGTACAATCCCAGTCAATGCAAAACAGAAGCATAATTTTATTTTTACATGTCTAACCCAAGGTAACTGTACATAGCTCTTCTCGAAGGATTCCTCTAGCTGGAAACAGCAAGCATTAAACATAGCCTGTTGAAACAAACCCAGCTGCTCAGAGAAGAGGACGGATGCAGCACCACCGGGGTAAGGGAGCTGCAGCGTCAGAGCCCACACCAGAAAAGGTGCCAAAACACCCTGGATCTCAGTGAGGGGCACTGGTTTATTTGAAATGGTCTCCTGGAGTGAAGAGGGGAGGCATCTTTCAAAGACAGCTATTTAATGAACTTAGACAATCTGTTGTACCTGAAGAAAATTACTGTCTTCTGTACCTGCAGCATTACACACCCACAGGGACAGCAAGCCTAACCACGTCGTCAAGAGAGACCAGGAAACCACTGTCTTAATGGAGCTGGCTATCATCAGTGTAGGCTCATAGCAAAATGCAGAGGAGAAAATCCATTCCTGTTTTTCCTGCTTTATGACAGGGCTTCACAACCCCTCATGGAGAAAGGAGCCTAAAAGATAGGTCTGTCTGGGGTGGGGTTGAAAATTTTGGAAAGGGTTCAGGCATTCCAAAGGATAGAACCTCAAAACAGAGGGCAAAAATCTGACTTTAGAAATTAATATAGCCTGGAAGCAAGTGCGTCTGAAGCCTAGCCAGATAAGAAGCCAGCTGACATTTGAACAGCTCTGCAGCTTGGCAGATGCTCTCACAGCTAACTGCATGCACAGCGCTGAGCTACAGATGTACAAACCAACACTTTCTGGTGTAGCACGCGGGAGAACGGAGCTCAGCACATGGTCCTGCTAAGGCCAACTGTCTAAAAAGATAAGACAGATTTTATGACAAAATTGTTCATGGTATAACATATAAGTGTATGTGCCATGGAAATGAACCCCAATTGCTGGGGGACTGCACAGCTACTGCTGCATTCTTCCCTGAAGAGAGCATTATTTGCTAGTGAAGATATTTCATCTAGAGAGATCAGGCTTCAGGATCCTCCTCCTTTGGTGATATATTTCCCCACAGAAGATTCAAGACTTACTCCCTTTTCATCACTTCAAATGTACTGCTAGGCTTGAATTTAAGCTCATGTTAAATTACTGCTAATGAACTTCAGCTCACTTCTGCCTTTGTAAGCACTAACTAGGCAATCCACAAGTGCAGATGGAACCCAGCTAGCTAAGCTGGAACCCAGAGAGCACCCAATTGTATTTCTTTTTCCCCCGTTGAAAAGGGGAGGTCCCTGGAGATGTCCATGGAGTGACAGAGCAGAGCGAAGCCCAGTCTGCATCGGGCACTGCAGCTGGAGCTCGGCAGCCTGCAGAGGAATTCCCCACTGACACGCCTCTGCACCACATTTGCCCCTATCTCTGCTTCTGGAGTTCACAGGAGTGGAGCCTGATGACGAAGGAGCAGACAAACTGCCAACTAACCCAACTTCGGTTTGTGTTCACACATTAACAGCATTATGCGGTTCTTTCCACATTGATCCTCTGGAACAAAGCATGGTGAAACCTTGCACTGCAGCCCATTTAGCTGTCAACAATGACCTACATACAAATATTTTCAATGCAAATTCACTACAGCAATATTGCTAGGGCAATAGTACAATAGTTTAAAAAGTTTCAAACCTCAAACGTTCACTGGTTTTGGAACTTTTAAGTCTGGATTAGAAAGGATCAGCATTATTGTTCTCATTCGTTGCATCTTGTGAAGTTTTCTGCTGAGTCATCATTCCTCCACTATTCAGGCTGCCACTGGTATAGTTTCACTGTCAGTAGTCCCCACATGAAGAACAAACTGTAGAAGTATTGATTTTACAATAAAAAGCATTGGACTATCATCTTTACTGGCTTTACACAACTGTACTTGAAAGCTGACCTGTTCCAATTTGTTGAAAGGTAGGGATGCCTACCAGTGCATTATTTCTGTTTTTTTAAATTATCCCCATTAGTGTTCTGGCAGAAGGACCAGCTCCTGAGTTTTTAAACAGCAGATCAAATGAGTGAGGTGTTTTGTTAATTGTGAAGTTGTTGATAAGATATCCTTAAATTGTGTTTAAGGAAGCTGTAGAAGTTACAAACTGTATGTTCTTATTTACAGAGGCACCTAAACTCAAGAGGCCAATTCCTGATCACTGACCATACACAAGGTGTGCCGAAGGCAGCAGGCAGATCTGTTGGCGTGTTTATACACAGACCCATGCAGCCATTCTTTAGTTGCAATGGAAAGAATTGCATTCTTTCTGAACAGCACTTCTCAATCCCAAAACATACTCTAAAAGTGTTTGGTAAAACCACTTCAGGAATTCATATCACACCATGCCCTTAAAAGAGCCTGAACAGATTAAATGCTGCTCAACTGGGGACAAGTCTCTCCGTTCCTGGTTCGAGGGAGTCTTGCAGCAGACAAGCTGAGAAACAGGGAGTAACTGATGGGCGAGAACCCTGCCAAGAGAGGCAGCCCGAGGCCTTGCAGACGTGCTGCCTGGGAACTGCCAAGTTCACGAAAGCAGGAGCAGCCTACGTTACATCGAGAACAGGTCCCGCTGAACCTGCCGACACCTCCCAGCGGCCCCTGTGCCAGCGCTGCCGTGCATTATGAAAGTGCTGCAGTGGCTCTGGAGCCTGCAGGTGCCTGAACCTCACCAGGGAGCCAGGCTCTGTGCGTCACCCCTCCGAACCCTCACAGCTCCTGGCCACTTCCGTGCCAGGGGCACTCTAGGGACTTCTCTGTGGACGCAAATGCATTTCACTACAGCGTTCGCGATGGAGATCTACACGCATTTTGTGCACGCAAAAAGCAAATACGCCAACATACACCTACAGAAACCAGACAGAAGAAAGCCAGTGCCAGTTTACATACGAAATGCCCTGTTTCTGTGGGAACTCACTAGTCTGTGCAGCTGGTGTAGCAGATATTTGAAAGCCAAGGAGTCACCTCCACCCTGCCGACAGCAAAGGGATGCATTGCCGTCCACCTCCAGCTGTTCTAATGCTTGCTAGAACCTCCTGGGAAAGAACAAAAGGGGAAGGAACAGAAAAAGAATGAGCGGCACACAGAGATGTTTTCAGTACGATAATGAAATTTTGGCTAGAGATTATTACAATGATTCAATTTTTCAATGGAAATACACAGGGTTATTCCTTTGCTAGTTAACCTGGCTATGTAGAGGGTCAAAATGTTAACACTACACAACCACAAGACCAAAAAAAAAAAAATTATCCCTTCTTGAAAAGCTGGTAAGTCTGAACCGACCATATTTAATGATTTGCAGAAGCATACACATCCACAGTTTAAAAGCCTGATTTTTTCAGGCTCACACTGGTTAACTGAAGTGCAAGCTCTGCAAGCCTATGAGCATGGTATAATTTTATTAAACCGAGTCTCACTCCTAAGACTGACCTTTAATTTTGTACTGATTAAAAATAATTTCTTTTTATGTCATTGCACATACCCCATACTCCAAATACTGTAAGTACTGTAATGACACTCCCAAAGTTTTTTTTATCCTTTGGTTTCTTAATAATTATGTCCTTAATTATTCTTGTTGGAGGAATTTTCACCTTGTTGTAACTGCATTCTCCAAAGCAAGAGAATGAATTTATTGTCTCTGCTGACTCTTGCCTGTTGATGCATGCCCCTAGGTCAGCAGTACATACGAGCTCTGATCATGTCGAGATGACGTTAGTTTAAGTTTTTCCCAACCTGAAGGCAAATGCCTTCTTCAGCACCAAAGTGTACTTTCATTTCAAGGCATCCAAAGTTAAACCTCCGGGCTTCGGATTCAAAGTAAATGCATTAAGCACATAAGAAACAATTTGGTGCAACAGTTAGAGGATATACCCTATTTAACTTGCAATAAAGGCTTTCCTTCTGTTTTCTCCGAGGAAGAGAGAAAGAGAGAAAGAAAGAAATGTGATACACTTTCACAGATATGATAAACGAAACCAGCTCAAGTTTAGCTTTCTGTTTCCAGAAGTGCATTTGTACAGAGTCAAGTGAGGCAACACTTCACTCTAGAATAAATACAGGGATCTTTTACACGCAATTTACTTAAACTTTTCCTGAAGTTCGAAGCTAACACTTTAAAATGTCTTTAGCGTTAATGGTTTGAGAACCTAATATATCCTATCTACCATGTATAACTTTCTGTGGTTCTCTTAATGTACCCACTTGTCTCAAACCGAACACATATGAAAACCCAAAGCCCAGACAGGGATATTTTATAGCTACTTCTCGTGGCCTGTGCACACGCTGATACAACTTTGCTTAGACACCAGACATCACAGGGAGAGGATCATTATTGCTTTTAACACTTTCAATTCATGCAGTGACTGTTTTACATGATCTTTTCCCTTCCCCCTTCTACATCCCTACCAGAAATCTCACGCTGCAGGACACAGACAGAGTTGACAAAAGACACTGTCCTGTAATGGAGCAGGGAAGAATGTGGCCAGTGGTCTCTGGGGGCAGAGTACCGGCCACAGATCACCACCCTCCTATCCGGTAGAGCCCCACCAGGTTTCCTGGGAAGTCTGAAAAGACAGCTCTGTGCTCAGCATGGTGTACAGGTGAACTGCAAGGTAAGGTCACTCCATCTCCTCTCTGTACAACACTTCAGCTCTCTGTAGAGCTCTCCTCTGCTCTGCTGCTGCCTCACATACTTGCTCAATCAGAATAAACACACTCCAGTGCTGCCCGAGTACAGCACTTTGAAGGGCTGGTATTTCAAGAGGAGCCCTGCTGCCTGTAGCCACATTGCAGAAAGCGGAGTAAGAACAAACTGTTGGGTTTCATAAAGCTGTGAGCTTGAACCACAAGCTGCTGGCTGAACCCAATGGCATTGCACAAACACACATTCAGGCACACACCTCACTGCAGACACAGGGAGTTCTGCTTTTGATGTGGTAGGTGGCTTCTCTGCCTTAGGATCACAGAATCACAGGATGGTTTGGGTTGGAAGGGACCTTCCAGATCATTGAGTCCCACCCCCTGCCATGGGCAGGGACACCTCCCGCTAGCCCAGGTTGCCCAAAGCCTCATCCAGCCTGGCCTCGAACCCCTCCAGGGATGGGGCATCCCCAGCTTCTCTGGGCAGCCTGGGCCACTGCCTCACCACCCGCACAGTCAAAAATTTCTTCCTAACATCTAGTCTAAATCTGCCCTCTTTCAGCTTACAACCGTTACCCCTTGTCCTCTCACCACACTCCCTGATGCAGAGTGCCTCCCCATCTCTCCTGTAGCCCCCTCCAGGGACTGGAAGGCTGCTATTGGGTCTCCTTGGAGCGTTCTCTTCTCCAGGATGAATTTTTTCTATTCAGCAAGAATAACTTCCAAGACTGATACTAAGTGATATTCCTATGCCTACATTTCCATCTATAAAATAAGAATAATTTGTACACTAAAGTCAATGAAATCTAAACAAGTGCTGAGAAAATTTCCCCAACTCTGAACTCTGACATTGGGGTCAGAAGTGTTGCGGCGATTAGGAGTACACTGAAATACCCAGTCTGGAATAACCACCTCTCAAACAGCAGCCCCAGGTTCTCTCTGGCTGTCTCTTTTGACAGAAGATGCCACCAGCTGCAGGAATATCATCTTCATGAGAAGCTCTAAAGTGACATCTTATAATTTCCAACAAACCTCAAGGGATCTGAAACTTCTCAGAGAACTTTAAGAATTCACTACCACTACTGACCACTCTGATCCAAACACTCTTACACTGGTAAGAGTCTAACTGGTGCTGGAACCTTGCAAACTTAACTAGCTGAAACCTTTCTGTATTGTTTCATAACATTATTTCAGTACAAGTTTGTCTGCTATTTAATTAGAAAAAATAATTAAGCAATAAAACAGGCACGTACTAGCCCAAAACAGAGAAAATTGCTTATTTGTCTGGAGTCCTGGCAACTAACTTAGACATTATTTGTCTAGAACTTCTTTCAAGAACTGCATAAAAGCAGCAACAGGATAGTCACAATTTGACATGCTTTTTCTGTATAATTTACTTTGTTCTAATAACAGACTAAAAAAAAAAAAATCAAAACCCCAACCTAATAGAAAAATCCCCAAACACCTCATACAATGGCTACCTGGGAGGCTACGTGATCACTTACAGACCATCGCATGAATCAGTTCTGTATTACAACCCCTTTTTAGACAAGCAGTTAGATCAAAATTTTAAAAATTGGCTTTAAATTTTAAAATTTCACTTTGTTAAAAAGAGGGGTTTCTTTCTTTTTTTTTTTCCTCCCCCCTCCCTTTTAATTTCTTTCCAGTGGGTGGAACACACATGGCTCTAGCCACAGTCATCATGAAAAGTGTATGAACCCTTAACAACGGGAAACTTCAATCAAGACTAGAGTTCTGCAAACTGTGAGCTCATGAGAAGCCCGCAGTTATTTGTTCCTACTCATTCATCAAATCTGACTATTGCCATGGCATAATTAAGAGAAGAGGTACTACTGCCTCCGATCTTCCAGTTTCAGCTGGCATTTTAAGATCAAGCCTAACTTCATCACCCGTCCAGGCCAAGTCATTGGAAGTGGCAGAGGAGTTCCTCCCGGCCAAGGCAGGAGTACTGCTGGGGCTGGTATTGCCTCCTGCTGCAATGTAAGAATTGCTGTAACCCCTCTGTCAGAGCCCTAAATCGTGCACTGAAAACCAAAGTGACTCACCCGACACAGGAGCAACTGAGGAGAGTTTCAGTTCTGTTCTTAACTCCCTTTGCTGCCTCCCTCGAGTACTGTTCAAAGATGTTTCAGAGGTCAGGCAGGCATCCTTCAAACTTAAACCCCAATTTTTCCATACTACAATGCCTCTAAAGTGTAGTGAAAACGCAAATGATGAGGAAACCAACTCTTGGCAGTGAAACCCATACTAGAAGCCCAGTATTGGCATTTTTGATGCAAACTAAGAAATAGTCAAAATCCTAGCAGGATGTAGAAAAATTTGAAGCAACCTCTTAACTCATGCACTGACACTATGAAGAAATCCCACGGGTACAGAGCATCTTTCTCTTCAGCAGTAATTCTTCAGTTTAATCTCCATTTCAAATTAAAAAGGTTTTTCTCTGCTCTTACTTCATCCTGAGTGTGGTATCATGTCTCCATCACTGAGCACAGGTTTGCATAAGCTATGTTAATAGTGGCCAGGTTGATGTTCTAGTCTTCATTTTAAAACCTAAGTTTTAAAGTGTAACGCTATTATGAGCTGCTACTACAGTCATACATTAATATGAATATACATTATGAGCTATTAATAAATTAATACATTCCTCCCTCTTTTTACATGGAATTCCACTGCCACACACATTGTATTTTACAGTGAAGGCAAAGAGCTTGAAAGTGAACTAGGCATACATTGACTTTTCTGTAGAAGGAGGTTACCCCATCTTTAGTTCTCAGCGTTACAACATTTCTATGAGGGATCCAACCCTGGAAGTAGTCCAGAGTTCAGGAAAAGTGCTCAGTAGACGCCTCAATCCAGGGTTTCCCCTTGCCGTGAGGGGTGCAGGAAGGCTCATGGTGGGACAGGTAACAGATGGGCCCATCGTTGCTCGCTCAGTCTGCTCTGGTGATTACGACATTCCTATTGTGTCACTTAAACTACAAAACAACCCCACAAACACCACTTTTTTTTTTTTTTTTAAATAAGAGATATGTATTTTTCATGCTTCTGATTATTTTGGATGAATTTTTATGTTTTTTTACATAGTACGCTGAGTAGGTACTGAAGAGAGCAGGCCAAGCAAGATTTGCAGGAAGATATAATGGTCTTCATCACACCAGCTGAAAAGGTAAATTTTAAACCACTTGAAACCCTTCTCCAACTTTGAAGACATAGAGGCATCTAGCGTTGTATCTAAATACAAGTTGAAAGCAATTGCTGCAAAGGCAAGCAGCTGAAACCGCACAGCAGTGAGCTGCTGAGCCAGGACACACCGACTGCTTCAGCCCACGGCCAGCACAGGGCACCCCAGGGCCCTGGGGAAGAAATGCTGCGTTGTAGCGCTGCAATTGCCACGAGCGCTGTAAGGCTATGCAGAAAGAAAAAGAGGACATCAGTATTTCTCTGGACTTTTGAGAACAGTCCATGTAAAAACCACAACATAATAATTACTGGAAGACTTAGATAAAGGAAGCATTACTTAAGATTGCTTGGTTAGAAAATTAATCAGATGTTAAGATAAAATATTCCAGAATTTGTAACAACTTTCCTTTGCACGTGTTACAGTTTTAATAGAGCAGTGTACTTTAAAAACCCAACAACCCAAACCAACACACCAGAATCTTTTTCTGATTAGCCCGTAGCATAGCTTGTATTCATTCAACAAACGATTCTGCATTTTTCAAAACTAGATTGCTCAGTGTGTGGCTTTGCTAGAACTCTGTATAGACCCAGCAGAGACATGTGAAGCAGATGTTTTCTAAACCCAGCATTGTCAAGCCTGGCAAACGTTTACACCAAAACTTTTCTTCCCCTTCAATTTCAAAAAAAATCTCTTCTTCAAAGCTCAAACATGCAGAAATGTCTCAATTTAAGCTTTTAACATGGGCAGAAGTAGTTCATTCTTTCTAGACAAGACCAAGGCATTTGTATGGAAATACTCTGGGAAGAAATAATTAAAAAAAAAAAAAAAAACACTGAATAGCACAAGAACTGCATAGTTGTTTCCATCTTGGAGTATTTGTAAGTTCAGTCAAATTTTGACAACTGAAAACACAGTCTTAGGATAAGGGCTGTGCTAGCTGCTGAGGACGACTCCTCTTCACCTCCGCGGAGAATGCCTCCTTCAAAGAACTCATGGTATTTCTTACACAACAAATTTAACTTCACCATCCCACTACTTGGAAATTAGCAAATAGGCTAGAGAATTTTCTTCCTTTTCTTTTAAAAGGGCAATCACCACCAAGGCTCAGTTTTCACTTCCTATTTGCAGCTCGGAAGGTGAGCCGGTACCTTCCCCCCGTACAGCCTGCTGACACCCCCTTCTGCACAAGGGGAAAACCTTGCAATGGAAAACACATCCAGAAAGTTACAGGGAATTTATATAAATAAGTAAGCTAGTTGCTGGTGTTAAATGTGTTTGTATGAGCACGCAGCAAGACATGTCAGAGCAGAGCGTGGCCCGCTGTTTAGTGACACGTTCCGAGTGTGGCATTTTGTCATTCTTTTGACCTAATATGAATTGACACCTACATTGTTGCTTTTACAGTTTCTCACCAGTAGTGTGACTATTAAACGCTCACAAATTTTACTACAAAGTGATTATTCAGAGCAGAAAACACGTAATTTTTTTGCAATAGGGTTTCAAGAATTCGCTTTCAAAATGCTGCTGAAACAAAGCTGAACAAATACTAAACCATAAAGTGCACCGAAATGTAATTATTTATTTCTATCTTATATAATTCTGTAATACAGAATCCATCATTACATCCTTCCAAAAACGGGGGCTAGGCTTTCAAAGGACTATGTAGGGGATTTAGCCACAAAGTTTCCATTAACATCAATGACTCACTCAGCACCACTTTGAAAGGTTACCCGGGGCGGTTATCCTTCTCTTACTGCACAGGGGCTTTATACCCCCAGCTCCTCCGCATGTTAGGAAGAATTAAGTTTGTCTCTTTTCTGTTCCCTGATCAGAGAATAGTTTTCTGCAACTTCTAACTGATAATTTTCTAAGTCCCAAACTTAAATGGCTGTTTTGCTTTAGGGAAAGGAGGATCAACAGGCTCAAGGTTTTCCACCCTTAATATCCCTCTTCTCAATGCAAAAGAGTGCAGAACATCTATTTTCAATATCGCTGTTGCTAAAAGTTTCATTCAGTTAACTGTGTGCACACACACACAAACCAATTCTGTTTTACAATCCTTAGCCAAAGGTGCATGTCAATCTAAAAATTAAATAATGGAAAACAGACATTTAGCTTAGTTTATATAACCTGACAGTGCTCCTATCCTTCCTCTAGTGTCATCTTTCAGTGTTCCTCTCTAATTTTATTTGGAACAAAATAAAAAGATTAAGATAAAATAATTCCCAAAAGATAATTGCAAAATGATTTATGTGCAGGTGTTAAATTATTTCTGGCATTGATGTTCCATAGAGTGGAACATTACAACATTATGGTATTCAGCAGAGCATCTACCCTTGATAATCCTGCTAATCATCAAAAGACACTGGATCTGAATCCCGAAGGCAACGTTACGTTTTGATTAAATTTTATCATCAGCAATTCTGTTTATGGTTCGCTAAGGTATTAATTTCTTTCACATTCCATTGGGTTTACCACGTATTATGTTTGACTTGGAACACAGTCAGTTTAAGCTTCCTATAAGCCACCAGTTTTCCAGCTACTGCTTTTGCACTCTTCAGACATACCGAGTAATTCTCAACAGAAACAATGAAACATTTTTTCAGTGTCTCCTGGTAGGGAGCTCTATCACCACAATGATGAAAAGCCCCCATCGCAGACAGGACGCGATCACAGCCTGCTCAGCACGTCCTCCCAGCCACACAAAGCTCCTTCTCCGCTGGCTCTTTGAGAGAGAGCTCAGGCAGTAAAACCTGTGTCTAGAATGGCATTGCCAAACGGCAGAACAACTTGTAGAGCAGCCTGTGAGCATACATTAGCATTGTGTACACTGCTGTGAGTTGTGTAGTAATGCTTGAGAGAGCTTGTTGTAATTAAACTCTACTACTTTGGAATCTTAATCCCAAGGCTTTCTGATTTGTAATTCCACCTTCATGGCTGCACAACCAATTTTCTCTTCTCCGGGCGCTGCAGTACAGCCCTGGGCTGCGGTATCTTTCCACACCAGCCACGCAGCAAGCAGGGCACATGCGACGAGCCCCACTTTAAAATCATACGCCTGTCTGGAAGAGCCAGCGCTTCTCAAATCCAGCTGGGTGCCTGTGCTTCCTCTTGACGCTTACTCCAAACCAAATCACTGCAGTTCCACAAGGTTTCAAGTTTTTCCCCCTCTCTCCTGCCTCTCTCACGCTGCACTCAGCTGGGTATCACACCACCTCCTACCAGTGCTCTCACCCCAGCCGTGCTGCCTCTGCACTCAGGGGAGAACACACTTGGCAACTCTCTATATATAAAAGCAGATGCAAATAGAGTCGTTCTCCATTTAGCTAAGAGAGGAATCAGGAGCTTAAAGGAAAGGAGGTGTTTGATGGGTAAGCAAGGAGACCTTCAAGCACCTTCCCGTGCTGAAAGCGGGCTACAGGAGAGATGGGGAGGGACTCTTCATCAGGGGGTGCAGGGACAGGTGAGGGGCAACAGTTTGAAGCTGAAAGAGGGGAGACTGAGATGAGATGTGAGGAAGAAATGTTTTCCTGTGCGGGGGGTGAGGCAGTGGCCCAGGGTGCCCAGAGAAGCTGTGGATGTCCCATCCCTGGAGGGGTTCAAAGCCAGGCTGGATGAGGCTTTGGGCAACCTGGGCTGGTGGGAGGTGTCCCCGCCCATGGCAGGGGGTGGAACTGGATGGACTTTTAAGGTCCTTTCCAACCCAAACCAGTCTGTGATTCTGTGCACAACTAGCCATGTGCACACACTGACAAAATATGGGTCACATTAACCATTAGCTGCTTAGAGCAGCAATTCTTGCAAGCAGAACCACATGGAAAAAACACCCCACCAAACCCCTCCTCGCCCTGGGGGGATTCTTGCGCTAATAATAATAGTGCCACAATAAACCCCACGGGCTGTGGAGCTGGCTGCCGATGGCAGACACCAGACGAAAGCTGCATTACCATCCCACCAGGTCTCTGCTCCAGACCAGCGTAACTGCAGACACACACCACTGTCTGCGGTGATGCCATGATGAGTAACAAGAGTGGGCCCTGGCAGTTCAGACCTCGGCACAGGAGCTTATTTTTGATGTATCGTGAGGCAGCAACAAAACCTCTGCCTCTGGCTGGAGGAAGGCAACAGGAAAATGGGAAGATGTCTGGTTCTCTCTATTCTTAAGTTTACGCATCTCTCACATTTTGAGGAATAATTCTGAGTTGCTTTTTGATACAGTAGCTGTTTTGGTATCGAACAAAGAACAAAATAAAGGAAAATGCTTAGAGAACAAAGGAAAACGCCCTTAGCATTACAGGTTTGAAAAAAATGAAAATATGACTATGAACGTTAACTTTCTTTTCAACATTCCTCACATGTTTTTGGTGATAAATGACTTCACATGTAGTTGCCTTCAGGGTTATATCCACAGCATTGTTTCATGTTATTCTAAATAAAATTTAAGGTGGACACTAGAAGAGGCTTTACTAAAACCTGACACATACACACAATGTGCCTTTGATTCACACAGGGAAGCAAAATGGAGTGAGAAGCAATGCACAAAACACTTTTGTTGCAAACGAAGCTGGTATTTGCCTCTTGCCTGCAAGTGCATTATTACATGATTAGCCTTTCCTGTATGGTTAAGGCAAACTTCAGCAACATCTACTGAAAAGGTGAATGGTAAAAGGAATCAAGCTATTACATGAGGACTAGAATTTTTTAAGTGGCCTTGATTCTTTACTGCACACAAATAAATAATGGTTTCTTGTAATGATTGGGTAGCTTTAGTTACAAGAATAAGGCAGAACTGAACAGAGGGAATGGTAAGAGATTCTCATATTTCATCGCAACTAATGAAAAATACCAACTTAACGCCTGTAACATTCTGCAAGTCAATCAATGGGGGCACACAGCCAAGCAGTGCGGGGGACGTGTCATTAGTCTTTGTTTTATGAACTTGTTCAGCTCCACTTAATTGTTTCAGAGGCTCAGTTTAAAATTCACACAAATATTTCTTTATTTACTTTCCCTTTTTTTCGTGTAAACAAAGAGTCTGGCATTGACCAAACTTCATAGCTGGCACCTGCCAACCTGCAGTACATCAGCAGCCAATTATTTCACCTGTAGTTATTTTGTTTATGGTTGCACATAGGTGGTAGGAGAGGACCCAAAGTGTTCACTTTGCTGTAAGTGCTTTCACCTTCAAGGAATGTTGGGGTAGCAAGGGCAATAGCAGTTGTCTTATTTTTCCCCCACCTGTGGGAGGGCTGGAGATTTCTGCTACTGAAAGCAGCTGGAACTCACTCCAACTACCATCTTCTGACTAAAGTGAGAAAGTTGGTTCCCACCAAGTGGCTGGGGTTTCCTCCCTGACCCCACTCTGGGTGGCAGTTAATGCCCGCTGCACAACAAGGGTTGGGACCTACGGACTCCAGTGGCTGAAGGACCTTGTAGACAGTGGTCCTGCACATTCCTGCCCCACGCACAGGCAGATCCTGGGTCACTGTTTCTCATAAAGCACTCACGGTAGCTTCAGTGCCATGAAGTCCACGGGCATTCCCTTAGCCTGACGCTGCCTGCAGACAGGGTTTTCTAGCTCGAGTGAAGCGGTGCTCAGAGCCCAGGCCAGGTAGCCCCCTTTGGCAGACAATGCTGGTTAAAGCTCCAGGCTTGCAGCATGCCTAAGCCCTGCTGAGGACTCCGATACTCCCTGCTGATAATTCCAGTCCTGCCGTACAGCTCTAGCCTCCTGCGCTGCGATGCGACCCTTCCACTCAACCAGGTCTAACTGTAATGCCAGTCAGGACGAGAACGAAGCTATGAGACATTTCTCCATTTTCTCAAATTTGCCCTGTGCAATAGCAGACTGATCTTTACAGAAAACTGACAGGAAAAACACCCAACCAACATGCAGGTGAGGAACATGTAATGCATGCAGATGGGTAAGTTGCTACAGAGGACTTTGGAACAAGAATATCAAAAAACTAGTAGAGATGCACAGACTGAACTCAAGAACGTGTTCATTCAGAAACACAATGGAAATGTCAACCGAAGGCTAGAGAAGAATAAGCACATAGCAGTAAAATAACCCCTATCTCACTGAACTGCAGTGACCAAGACTAGGCTGAACTTGGGATAGCAAGGAAGTTTTTGCTTTTCAGTAGGGGAGCAGCAGCCAGACGTAAGACAAGAACTCCAACTTGAAGTTAGAAGGCAATTCCAGCATGATCTAAGTGACTTATTTCTTTGACAGCTTCTTTGAATGTCTATGTCAATAAGTAATAATTATTTTATCCCTAAAGGGCATCTACTAATAAAGCTACCCCTAAGGTGGGCTGACACACAAGCACTCATTATCACAAGGTAAGGTGCAATACAAAGTGTACCTAGGTTTTAACAAGAGTCCACATTCTCAGCACGTGCACCCCAAGAAGCACATCTCGTTCGCCCAGGAGCTGCTCAGGTTTGTTTAAGAAGTATTAACACAGAGTTAAGGAAAGAAGACAGCATCTTCCAATGCCTACCCATAGCTAGGAAAGACCATCGTAGAGAGGCAGTAAGCGGTACAAGTCATTCTTGAGCCTCAACGCACGTGCGATGTTAACTCTGCCATAATGAACGCAAGCGCATTCACGCTGCAGTTCGGACGAGACACAAGTACCCGGGGATGCTTCGCAGAGCAGGCAGCCACTTCTGGCGTGAACTCCAGTACACAATGCCCAGAAGCAACAGTACACAAGTGCCTGAACTGGGGCACTTGCAGTCTTGGAAACCCTTCTTTTACCTTGGTAGCTTTCTCTGCAGCTTTTACTGGCACCGACAGGTTTCTTACTGGGCTGTAGGGCATTCCATATAGGTGCTGTTGACACACACAAAAATCAGTTCCAGCCACAAAAGGATCAGAGCCCTTCCACAGTTTCTCTTACGATGTCGACAGTAAAAATGTGGAAGTGGAAGTGGAAGACCCTACCGAAAGCAATAGCAGAAAACCCCAAAAAGCCAGCAAGGTCACTGCCTGCCTTGAGGTCTGCAGCACTGCTTTGCATTAGTTCTCTATCTGGGAAGTTGGCATTTTTCTCCTCTATTTCTCCCTAGAAACTTTCGATGAACATGAACACCTCACAGCCCAACTAAACTCAGCTGGGCTACAAGCATGAAGTGTCCATTTCAGCTGGAAGATGCATTTCCTTATGCCACAGTGAGATTTGATGCACGTGCTCCATTTTCAAGAGCAGCATTCATATCAGCTCAGTTCCTGCTCGTATCAGATGTGAAAACAGACTAAAACCACCTTCCTCAAAGTGGGTGTTAAAGAGCGTTACCCCAGTACTCCAAGATTATATGTTGTCCTACAGATTTCTTCAAGATTTCCTTATTGTGTTACAGTTAACCAAACATTCTGATGGTATGTCAGAAGAGAACTATCACAGCGTGTTTTACTTGGAGCAGTGTACTTGTAAGGCTTAAGTAAGAGCTGAAGGAAACAATGACAAAAGCTGTTGATTAGATTTTTATCAAAACATCTTCTCTATAACTACCTCTGATTTTCTGCATGTAATTCAGCTTTTATATCAAAACAGGAAAAAAAAGAAAAAGATGGCACACAACAAGCAGTAACCAGAAGCCGACAGACAGTTCAATCTGAACTTGAATGAGCTGTAACCACTTTAATCTTTCTTTGAACTCAGATGGATCTTTCCACTCCCTTTCATACTGTATGCATTGCCAAACTTTACTCCCAGAATTTCACTGTTGAGTTGAGCAGCTGTCAGGAGACACAGGCAGCACAAGACCCTGCAGTGAAGAAGAACCACTGGAATGAACCTTACTACCTGAAATCCCAAAGTTAGAGGGCAGAACAGGCCAGTTTTTATAGGAGTTCTACACAGAAAAGTAAAGATCAAGATGACATTAGGTGGAACTGAGGTTTCAAGCAGAATTACTAGTCTCATTGTTAGATCACAAATAATTCAGAAGGAAAAAATTCTATACCAAAGTGAACACACCTGAAAGTGCAGCATCTTCAAATGAGCCACTTCCCTGTTGGGAGAAACAAAGTATGAATTGTGGAGCAAGCTGGGAAAATTTTCTTTCTGCAGGCTGCAATACTTGAGGTGAGTGTTACTGCTGACAGTAGGAGAGCAAGTATAGATTGTTATCTTTGTAGTAATGGAAGGAATTACATTCAGAGCAAGGAGTTTGGGAATTGAGAAGAATAATATTCTTGGCTTGCTCTTTTTTTAGTGACAAAAGGAAAAAAAAAGGGGAGAAACAGCCCTAGGAACAAAGATCCTGGTTCTCTCCAAAAAGATTTGGGTCAGGTTATGGTCGTTTCGAGTCAGTTATCTAAGAACACCAGAGAGACAAAGATTATGGGGATGAAAGGTACACTATTATACTGTTTATATGATCTGTCTTCTAATTATCTATATTGAATTCTGTAGGTAATTTTCTGAAAGATGATGCTTACTTATTTGAACAAATTTAGGAAGTCCTAAACTGCTTTCAGGCAGCTAAGATCACTGTGCTGTTGGCTATTAGAGTACAGTTGAGTCTCCATTCCTACACTTATCTGAAATCATTTTTTCAGGATGCCCAGCACAACCATGTACTTCTCTGGGAATGGAGCCCCCCTCAAGGGAAAATCCTGGGTCATATAACAGGAGGTGTAATACCCCTCCTGCAAAGAGCTGACACCTGCTGGCTTTGGACTCCTAACAGTCTGTTTGCTAATGCAAAGGTAAGCTAAGAGAATCAAACGGCAAATTAATTTGTGAATAAAAATCCCTTCTCCCTATTTTTATCTGCCACTTGGTGTAACCTGCATACAATTTTTGTTAACTTCACGTAATTTCTTTCAGGATGTAAAAATCTTTTATTAGCAATAGGTCTTTTCAGGAAAAAGATTTCATGTAGCTGGAAGTCTGTCTTGTTCTTTATATTTTTGGAAAACTGATTTTTGTTTTACAGCTAGTATAACTGCATCTTGTTGAACAAGCTCTCCCATATTAGCATTAGAAAACAGACTCCCTCATGTGCTTGTTCTGTAAAGTGAAAAAATACCTCAGATGTTGACAGATGACACTTCTAGTTAAAAAGCACATGTTGGGATAAACCCAAGTCAATGGAAAATTAGAAGACTGAAAAAGTCTATTCCCTTTCATTACATATTGTTGTTAGCAGCATGTTAAAGGGAAGCAAGTTATAACTGGCCAATAATATCCTTCAGGTAAATCAGCCCGTACCTCTCATACCTGTTTTCTAGACGCAGAAATGTAGTGTCAGTTGTTACTCTTCAGTAAAAAGATTGCACAACAGCTGTAAAACAGACTAGATGATGTGAATAAATACAATGGGGAGCGCAGCATCCCCAACACGCGTTGCAATCAGTGCTACAGAAGGACTTCTATGGAAGCGGCAGTAACGTGCGGTGTGGTTACAGCACCCAGCGGGCAACCCCACCAGCCTGGCAGGACACGTAGCTGCTATGATTGCTGGCTTCGGCTCCTACACAGCAGGTCACGCAGGAAACGTTCATGGTCTTGCAGGCAAACTGAAAACGAAGATCAATCCTACTCAAAGAAGGGGCTGGAGTAGATGGCCTCCTGAGGTCCCTTGCATTACCAGTTGTCTGTGCATCTGCAAAGGTGAAAATTGACTTTTGCTCTGAATATGACCTTGCTTCAAGTTTTATTTATTTATTTAAAGACAGCTTCATGCCTTCTTCATAAAGCAAAATGGGATGTTATTTCTGGGAAAGGAAGGAACTTGCTGGGAAGAGCAATACAAAGGGAGGGTCTTTCTTCCCTTCGTGTAACAGATTTCTAGTTCACAACGTAAACAGCTGCAGAGTTTAGGTTCACTAACCGGGCTTTAGTCAGGAAATCTGCAGATGTCACACAGTTAAGGTTTTAGATGCAGGCAAACAACATGCACTCTCCTAAATATCTATTAATACTCCAATACCAGCACCAGTAGATGGTGCTCAAGAATACACAGCACCACCCAGGTGACTTGCAGCATGGACACAACCTGTGCACCAGAAATGGCTTCCTCTGACACCTTTTTCCATGAACACCAAGAGAAGAGCATAGTCACCGTTTCACCAGTAGTGGGTGGATGAAGTAGCCCCCCTCCCCCCATTAATACCATCCAGGGCAGCAGGTTCCCACATGCAAGCATCTCCTCCTGCCCAGGTCATGGTGCTGTCCACCTCGGCTGTACGTGGGTCTCAGCTGAGAATTAACAAGATCAGGATTATTGAAACAAATCAAATGGCAACTATTGCAAACTACTGAAACAAAGGGCTGGGGGGAGGCAGAGGTTGAGGCAACGTGCATACAGAGACGTCACTAAAAGGCATGCACAACTCATCACACCTCATCTGTTGCATCAACACTGGATGAACTCAGGTGTGAAACTGGTGCATTTCAGGCCCATCTCTCACAGGCAACGTTAGAAGCAGAACTCCAACAACCAAGAACAAGCAAGAACCATACCAAGCTGGTGCCAAGAACCCCAACACCAGCAAGAGGTAAACCTGCCTCCTTATAACTGATGCCCATCAACTGCTCTGCAACTTGCAGCAGGAGCAATTTCCTCTGAAAGAATAAGAGTTAGTGCCAGGCTGTGCAACTTCTTGTGGAGGGAGGTATGTTTGCAGTGAGAAGGCAAAGTTTTCCTTTTTAAGAAAAGTTTTTCCATAGTGTGCCTGGCTGACCTCAAGAATGACTCCAGATGCCATGCAGTTCATCCCTGTCATCAGATCTAGTGCAGCAAATTGGTTACTCTTCCTGGGAACAGCAGTTAAGGTCTTTGTCCTGGAATTGGTACCATCTTTTTGTGGTTTTAGCCCAGAGAATTAATTTTGAAATTCCATTACAGAGAGAGTCTGTATAGGTATTATGCTCAAACCTTACTGAAGTCAACAACTTGAAAGACCTGCGTCACTTTTGTCCCAGCATTTACAGGTTGTTACAAACTAAGGCATCCAGTTTCCAAAGCTGACAGTTCTTAGGACCCCTAGCCTGTAAGAATCACATCCAGGGTTCTTTGTGTGCCTTTGTTCACAGCAGGCTTCAAGACACTTGTATGTTCAATGTCACCTGTCATTCAGAATTTATTTTTTCAAGAAATGAAAGATCTGCCATCATGTCATCAGTTCACATTATGGAATCTTTGGCTATGGATCAACTGGGTCCAGTGTCCTTCGACCTGAATTCTTGTTATGATTTTGCAGAAGGAATATTTCACTGGGAGCATTGCGCCTTTAACCAAAGCATTTGGTAAGATGGCAAGAGATCAGAGAAAGTGTTTTCTTTATATCAGCATGAAAACCTGCAGTCTGAAACCTTGTACTGTTTCCGAGTGACATTTCCTCCACAGCACACAGGCGCACAGCTGGGATGGAGTATGTCCTCCATCAAACCACGTTGTTTCCTACAGTACCACTTGAGCTCTCCAGCGCCTTTAACCAAAGCATTTGGTAAGATGGCAAGAGATCAGAGAAAGTGTTTTCTTTATATCAGCATGAAAACCTGCAGTCTGAAACCTTGTACTGTTTCCGAGTGACATTTCCTCCACAGCACACAGGCGCACAGCTGGGATGGAGTATGTCCTCCATCAAACCACGTTGTTTCCTATAGTACCACTTGGGCTCTCCAAAAGGAATATCTATATTTTAAAAAAAAAAAGCCAAACAGGACTTTTAAAATTATCACAGTTTGGGTTTGGGTTTTGTTTGTGGGGTTTTTTGTTTTGGGTTTTTGGGGGTTTTTTTGTTTTGTTTTTTGTTTTTTTGTTTTTAATTTCTACTCTTTCATACCTTACAAGGTAGGAACTTCTCTCTCTGAATTATATGGCTAACGCAGGTTTGGCTTTTTTTTTTGTTAACTCACTGAATGCCATCTATAAATGTGTTCACTGACCAAACTACAATATGGTGAATCAAAAGCCAGATATGTTTAAAGAATCTGACGAGAGGAAAAGGAGAATGGAAAGAAGTGAGACACAGAGAAACCTGCAATTATCAATAGGATGAGTTTTCTTCCCTTTTTGACAGGGATAGAGTTACCAAACCTATTATTATGTGGTCCTAATTACATATCTCTGCAACAGATCACTCAGTTAAGGAGAAATATCTCCTGACTGGGAAACACCACTAATTGTTCCTTTTTTGTTGGCATACTATCTGATCAGAGTAATTATAGAGCTGCTTCCCCATTCTCTTTCTCTGAAGATTTTGAAGACATATTGCTCCACAGATTGTATAGACTTTAGCATCTTGAATCTCTTGATTTTGGTTTTTGTGTTCCTCTTTCCTACCTTTTCTTCACTTGGACAGGATATTATCTACATTACTGTGTTTGAGGAAACCTATTGCAACAGTCTCAGCATCCCATCATGCTATACATCATATGTGCTACAAAAAGTCCTTGCTTTCAGTCATTATTAAGTTCTTCCACTAATTTCATAAAAGCTTTTGACTTCCAGGATTATCACACGTAGCAAAAAAAAAAAAAAAAAAAAGTTTAGACTTATGAAGGGGCTTATCTCTTTAATATTAGTAGTTAGCTGATTTGCTTTGTTATACTGAAATCAAGCTTTGACTGCCTGGGACACATCCATCCATGGATGGCATGTCAGCAAGTTATTTAACAAGAATCTCCAAACATAGCTACAGCTGCCGTAGCACACACTTTTAGACAGGTCACACATCAGCACAAAATCTAAATAGGAGCATATAATAAAGCCCTTTAATAAGCAGGACTTTTACTGATTTTTAAGATTTTTACTGATTCTTGCACTGAGCCCAGCAGCTTGCATTTGCCTTTTAACTTAGCGAGAGACATTGCACCATGACTGAAAGATCCAGCAGTGCTGAAGACCTGCAACCCCTTTTGAGAGGTCCTTCCTACCTAACTTGACAGTTCTACGTCCACCATTTATTGCCACCTTGAATTAAGATAAATTAAATCTCCTGACATATAAACTTCTCCAGCTGCAGCGCTTCTCACCCTGACTTGCACAGAACATTTTATCCCAACTATAGACACTGACCTTTATTCATACCCTTCAGGTCAAACCTTCTGCTCTCCTGCCACGTTTTCGCTTCTGAAATAATCAAAACAGAAAGGAAGAGTTTTATGCCAACCAGGTTTTGCTGTAGAAATGAATCAGAGTTAAAATCTCCAGCGCTTTCAGGAGATTGCAATCTCCTGACTCAACACTATCTCTGGAAGCCACCATTCCTCTATACAATCAGATGCTTCAAAGGCTAGTAACCAAAAGTTTGCTTCTACTGGCACTGGAGTTCATTTATTCCCAGAAATATTGCCATGAGAAGCCAAAGTTCAGAAGTCCCTCTGTCTTTTCCCTCATCCTGTACCATGGGCTTTATAATGGATTAAAAGAAAAAAATCTTCATCTCGTTCATTGTGCCCATCCCATGCAAGGTTTATCCTGCCTGGGTGGTGCTGTCCAAATATAAGTGAATGGAAACAGCAGCAAAGAAATTCAAGAGTTTGGTTTTATAGAACAGATCTTAAAACTGGATCCAAGACCCAATCTGGTGATGGAAAAGACTTCTTATACTATACATAGGTTGCGGCCAAGCCTTAAGTCTGGGACGATTTTGTTTATTTACTGGGCCTATCTCCTGCCTAAGAAATGCCATAAATTTTCCAAGCATCAACGTAAGCTGATGATATGAAGTTCCTTTACGAAGATGTGTATCTTTGGAGCAATGAATGTATCATGTGACGGAACTGTTGCCCTGGTTACTACAGAAATTATTCAAAAACAGAGCAAACTGGTATGTAAACAGTAACACTTATCTAACCTATTGGCACAAAAATAACTGCTGACAAGTGCATTCCGCACACTCCGAAGGCCCTGTCCAGCTCAAATGCACTTCCTTTTTCAGAGGTCTCCTTTATTCAGATCCTATTCCTTATTTCAGTGAAGCACTTCTCAGCATCCTAAAAGACCTCGATAACACCAACATGAACAGTATTCAGCTGCTAAAGGCATCTTTTTCCTTGGACTAGAGTTGAACACCATCCAGACATCAAACATGGAAATAATGCCCGAGAACTGCATCCCCTATCAATCTGATGTCAACAGCAGGCTATTCCTTATCAGATTAAATGCTAAACTGAGAAGACGATTCCTCAGAAGGTCAGATAACCTCAGCTTATTGTTCCTCTTGGCTGGCATTTTTAATAAAGGATTCCTGGTGTTGAAAACAATGGTCAACAGAAACAGAAATTCCTTCCCTGCCCCAGATAAGACTGGAAGAGTCTCTACATGAGAGGTCAGACCTTGTGCTCATGGAAATGAATATGGTCCCGCTATGTTCAGTGAGATAATAATCCCCGTAGGAATAAGTATGTTCGGCTGTGAATGCTTGAAACTCACTTGCACAAAACAAATTATATAAAGAAGCAACTACACAGTTCAAGACCTATCTTTTGCACAACTCCCTGTGTAAACACCAGCACGTCCTTCCAGCAGCCCACACACCGGACTGCTGAGCAGCCGTTTTCATGCAATGCTGAACATACGCACACCTTGGCATTTCTTCTTCAGTTACACGGATTTTTTTTATTTGTATGCAAAAGCATGGCCAGCTACTGCCTTGGTAACTATCATATACATCACAGAGTGCTTTTTACCTTTAAGATTGGCTGTCCTTTCAGCAGCCTTTATTAGCTTTCTTTTTAAGAAATTATCTCTAAAAACAATTCCAATTTTTTGGTGTGTTTTCGACAAAAGACCGTATAGTTTCATCAAGAATTGTCTCTCAACTGCTTGAGCTGTGCTACATTACAGAGTACTATACCTGAATTCTTTATTAATGGACTCTAAAAGACAAACTTCTCCTCAAAAATATACCTATCCAAATGCCCCATTGCCTCCAACTCAGTCCCTTCTGAGGGCTTCCCTTCTAGGAAGGAGGATTACCTCGTTTTGTCCGTTTTTCTCCAAGAACTTACATGTGTAGGAGCTAATTTTATCTAACGAGCCAGAGAAGGTAACACATTACCATCATGTTACGTTCTGTGGTGAGTACATGGAACTGTACGAGGCAGACGGAGCCCCAGCCGGCTGGCATGGGAAGGGAGTACCTGGTCTCATGAACACCACACGACGTACCATGCCAGCCAGGGCTAAAGCCCAGTTCAGCTGCTCTTCTAGCTTTACTCCACTGAGAAGCCGGCACTTGATTTACAAAACATAAAAGGCACCTAAAAACACAACTCAGCAGGAGATATATTCTAATGCACAGCATCAAAGACATCAAAATTTTCCAGTGCAAGCCCCACAGAAAACCAAACCAAAACACCCCATGAAAATCTAACTGCTACAGATGTGTGTGTATTCACAGTAGGAACTTCTATAAAAGGACTGACCCGGGAACAGCCACTTGTGGGCAGGGACTTCGCTACACCCACAAGCTGGGTATACATGCAGTTGAGAATGTTATTTCTGCATATTGTGATGCACAAGACAAAATTATTATGAAACTGTGGGCCTTGACCATGTTTTGATACCTCTGTGCCTACCTGACTGTTGCTCTCATGTTAAAGTGAGCCATCAAGAGAGCTGTATTTTTGAGCTGTTAGAGGACTTAAGAAACAGCGTAACATAGCATGGCAGGGTTTATTAACGATCATCCTGTGCACACAAAAGTAGCACATAAAATTTAAAGGTGAAGCCCAAGTTCAGACAAACTAAGATGTTTATTTCAAGTGGATAAATTTAGACTGATGGGGTAATGAAAGGGGCATTGACAACCACTTGTGAGCTCCTTTAACATATCTATTTTCAGGAAATGTAACATCTGGTGGATACCACATCCATTATCCTATCTGTCCAACTTAAGTGCAGACAAATAATATATGTGCATGACTGATTTCCCTGCTGATGTCTTTATTATTACTTTGAGCAGATGAAATCTAGACCAGTCTTTTACTGTTACTTTTGTTTTCTGCATTCCAATGTCAAATTGCTTAATTATGTGATATTTGGTCACACTCTGTAAACATTTCTTGCTGTCATTCTAGTGCCCAGTAATTAGAACAGCAAATAGAAGACCAAGACGAAGTGCAGAAACAACAATTATTTCAATTCAAACCTGTATCAGTTCATAACCGCATTACTTACAAAAAACCAGAAGCAAAATCATTAATGATTTGTCAGAGAGACAGTAGCTACAACTGGAACCTGCTTCCTGTGATTACTGGGCTAAGGGCAGGAGGGCCCGTTCTGATCTCATATCCTGAGCCCTCGCTCCCACTGGGCCCTGACCTCCACCCCGTCGTGCCTGCCTGGGAGAACACCATTTCTGGATGCATTTTCGCAACTCATTTCAAAGCCATCCAAACCTGATGAAGTAACTTCACTTGCCAGGAACTGCTCCAGCCCGGCACGATGGGCTGCCCCAGCGGTGCAATATCGGCACAGGTGAGCATGAACGCTTTTACACCCAACCTGATGTACTAAAGAGTGGGTGCTGCTGTAATTAGTAACAGACAGAACAGGTGATCCTAACATTGTTCTCACAGATATTTTCCTGGACTGGAGAGACAACAATCTTATGTATAAGAACTACTGTCTTATCAAGGGAGCACTTGTTCTGCTTTACAGAACTTCATGTTCAGAGCACCTCAACTTGCCTAAGACAGTTTTTCATATATGAGTAAGACCCTGAATGAGAAGAAAATAGCCCTAGGCTCCTCTCGCTTTCCCCAGTAGCTACATGCTTATACGTTGACAGGAAAACAGCTCTTAGAAGAAGCAACTGCTTTCAAATTTTCTGATGAAACCTGTTTGCCTCAAGTTTTTCAAGCTGTCAAAACTCACGTTTCATAGCAACCTGTATAGAACACAAGAGCTCTTTTATTGCTCAAAATGGGGAAAAATGAGCACTACCATAGATACTCAACTTTAGAGCTGGCTGACCCAGAGCAGCAGCATGCCATTGCTAGGATGCTCAGGACCCTGCTGCCCTCCCAACAGCACCTCCAGGCTGCAGACAGCATTTCTGAGCAGCACAGGAGCACTGCAGCCCAAGCCCTCCTCTTGACAGGTTGCAGGTGACACTGAGCTGCACGCTGCAATTTGCTGTCCGCTCTGGCACCACCAAGGATTCCTGTGGCAGCTCTACCTCCCAAAAATCAAACTTATAAATTAAGAATACAGCTTTAAAAGTGCCCTAAAGGCCACACACAAATTTGGAAGCAATACAATGAAATTTAAAGAAGTGGGAGATGAAAGATTTTAATAAGCATTGAGAGCAGTATAATTTTGAATCGGTCCCACCCGTCATTTCTTGACCATGGAACCGAGTGCCACCAAAAGAACAAGGAGCCTGAATCCCAACTGTCTGTCAGATCTCCACCATTTGCAAATAAATCTCTGGAAGCAGAACACAAGGAGGTGGGCTGGTAACAGCAGTGGTGAAAGTGCATGTGGGTGTGAGGTGCCGAAGGGCTACTGGATTTGAGTGCCACCATCTTTTTGGTCATCTTCACTCCCCAGACTGTTGCTTCTTTAGTACCGAGGGCAGGAAAAGGAGAGAATGTATCGGGGGGAAGGAATCAAAAGCTAAGAAATGATGGGTAAAGAAGCTCTGCGCCTTCACTTTTATCTGAGCTTTACCACGTTCCTGCTCCTGAGGACACCCCTCTCTGTGCCTGCATCCTCTGCCCCACTCTCAGCTTGTTAGAGTCCCCATAACGCCTCCCCCCTTTTGTTAGCGGGAAAAGGGAACGAGCAGACAGAGACTGGAGACAGCAAGCATGCCAGCAGCAAAAGAACACTGTATGCTGAGCCTCTCCTTGGATAGATACAGACACTGCCAAGGAACCAGAAGAAGCAGAAGGAGAACACTGGGCCATGTGTACGCAGACGCTTTAAAACAAAGACAAGGCAAAAAGTCAATACCTAACACAATGTTCCAGTGGGCTGACTGAAAACACTCTGTCTTCCAAGCACTTAAGATGTGGGAGCTTGGAGTCAGGTTCATGGCAGCATAATAAAGAAGGACCACCAGCATGTGCCCTGTTCTTACTGAAGGTCCATTCTTGTTGCAAACTTACTGAAAGCTACTGCTTCCAAAAATCCTTCTAAAACATTCCCTTCACTTATCAGCTAGGGGTCTAAGAGTTACATACTGTATTTTGCCTTTCCTGAGACAGGCTATGAAAGTCAGTCCTGAAACAGGATACACTTGATCTCTCAGGGTAGATGTGTACCTCCAAACACATCTTTCTTTACAAGATTGAGAGAGTGAAGAAACAAGGCAGAAAAGGAAAAAAAATTCTTAAAGCAATTCCTCCAGTGGTGCCCTAATTCATCCCTTCATCCTCAGCACAGAGGTACATTGCTCATACTCTTCCCTCACAGATGCTTTGGAACAGGACTCGGAAGCCCTGGAGGACAGGGTTGCCACTGCCCTAGCCAGAGCAGGTTGCAATGACAAACCTACCTAACAAGAGCTATCTACAAACGGTCCACATTGTATGCCATGACTGGCAATGTCATCCACGACCTACCCATAAGACATACCACCCATGGCAATGGACCCAATCTAATTTGGGACCGAGAGAAGTTATATCAGTGCAAAAGCCCTTCTCCGAGCAACAGAGAAGCAGCTCCTTCACCACCAAATCACTCCACTATGCAATATGGTGGCACTGAGGAAGCATCACAAACCTGGAACCCACATGGACAAAATATTGCAATTCAGATTTTCAGAATGCCAGACAATGTCTTCATCTCAGTCCTTCCCTCCAGGCAGTTATTTTGACAATGCCCAAAGTGAACTAGTCCAACTGACTGTGCCCTCAGGACTGGAAAGACCTGAGGGCACAGCCTCATGTTGCAAACTTGCCATGTATCTTAAATTTATTTTTCTAGTTTTTCCAAAACTTCAGGTCTCTGTTACCTCAACTCCTCATTTGAGGAATTTGGAAACGTCAGGGAAGATATATTGATGTTTTGGAATATTGTAAGTCCTCTTTATGAATTTATATAGCATAATCTTAACTTTATGAATTATTTTCATCATCTATTTAAGCCATGAAAATTACTCGAGTGTGTTATGTGACAAGAATAAAACTAAAGACTAGCTTTCAAAAATGGATCACAAACATCCAGGTTACCTGGTATTCCTCAAAACATTATTTTTAATTTTAAAATATTTTGAGAAGTGCTACAGGAACAATATCACCTCTGCACAGGTAAAGTGTTACTGAAAGAAGAAATTAAAAAAACAACATGCACTGAATGTTGCAAGAAATCATGAGGACACAAGGTTTCGAAACAGCAAACCAAAAAAATGGCCAAATACATAAATACATGTACATGCATGTTATTACCAAGGCATCTAGTACAGCAAAAAGTCAGCTAAGTCCCCCCCTGAATTAGTAATAGGCATGGCATGTCATTTTGTCAGTCTCAGTGAGATGAAGGGCAGCACGTGCACAGAGATGCTATTCTGTGAACCCAGATGCTTCAGACTCTGTGCTTCCAAACCCTAAATCAAAGGCTGACCCCTGTTAAAGTACAAGTGCATTCACAACAGTTGGACTCTTACGCTGATGCAGCAGCCCCCATTTCCTCGCTTCATCTGGAAGCCAAAACAAATGTGGAGGATGAATATGACTATTTGAAGATGCACACAGATACACAAACACACGCCAAACGAGAGCTGAACACTGCTCTCCAGAACCATTCTACTCCATCCCACCCCCAATCGCTCCTTCCAGATGAAGTTGCTATGGTGATGATAATTATTCTTGATCAGCAGGATACAGTAATTATTGCAACAAAAATCACGTAAAGCTTGTCACTACATGTGCGAGACAGGGATTGTCTCTTCAATTATGCACCCTTCTCTGCCCTCCCCCACCTCTTAAGGCAGGGTGTTGGTTTTTTGTTGCAATTATGTCGTAAAAGATAAGAAATTCAATTATTTCTTGCTAATATCAACTTTGCCAGAGATGACTGGCAGGTGCTAGCAGCTGTTCAGATGATTCCAATAAGGCAGTGTCTGATCATTTCCACAACAAAGGAGGTAAACAGGATTTGATTTGAGAGAATTTATTGCAAAAATTAAATGGCTTTGTATTTCAAAACACATTCCAAAGTGTTTTAAATAGTGGCCTAAAGGTTTGCAACCAGCAAAGTCCCTCCCTTCTCCTGTTTGATGCAGTATCTTAAACTCAAGAGAAGAGTCCCCACAGTCCCAGCTCACATGCTGGCTGCAGCTTCCTGCTGGATGCGCTTGCAATCAGGATGGTGCCAATACAGCAGAAACCCCAGGTCTAGAGCAGCACAAAGGATCCCAACTCCGCTCTTACCTGATCAGCTCCACAGCAACTTCCCCTAAGACCTGTTTACTCCCTATTTGTCATTTTAATTGGTAGACCTTCATTTTCAAAGTAGTTGCAAAAATGATATGATTGATGGGGAGAGCAACATGATATCAATATTCTGAAGACATCCATCACAAATACTAATCTTATATATAACTATACATTGAAGCCCTTCTAGAAATCAGTCTTCTCTTTGGTGTGCCGAAGTGCACATGAAATGTTAACATATACATTTATACAAACCCACTTTGCTCTAGCTTATCCGTTGCACGTTGAGCTGGAATAACCACTGATGGGCTGAGTCACTCTTAACTAGCTTTTGGGCATTTGATGCTTTGGATATTGCTTACAAACTGTGTCAGACATACTGCCCAAATGTTTCTATCTCCCCTGAGACCATAAACTGTGTCCTTTCACTACCCGTGGATGAGAAGGAATCTAAATTGCATTTTACGATATCTCGTTTCATCTCTACATTTTGTAACTACTTCAAAAGAAGCAGAGGGAAAACAATATCACACAATATTGTCAGAAGGTCGTAGGTTGGACAATAGCATAGCAGAAATCAATCAGCGTTTCAGTAATGCACATGTTTTAAAGAGCAAAAAAGTTGTTTATGCTAGTGTA